>NC_143032.1:71667500-71750000 GCF_057628025.1 Oncorhynchus mykiss
ACAGAGAGAGAGAAACAGAGAGAGAGAAAGAAACAGAGAGAGAGAAACAGAGCAGAGAAAGAAACAGAGGGAGAGAAACAGAGAGAGAGAAACAGAGCCAGAGAAATAAACAGAGAGAGAGAGAGAGAAAAAAACAGAGAGAGAGAAAGAAACAGAGAGAGAGAAAGAAACAGAGAGAGAAAAACAGAGACAGAGAAAGAAACAGAGAGGTGGAAACAGAGAGAGAGAGAAACAGAGAGAGAGAAACAGAGAGAGCGAAACAGAGAGAGAGAGAGAGAAATAGAGAGAGAAACAGAGAGAGAAAGAGAGAGAGAAACAGAGCCAGAGAGAGAAACAGAGAGAGAGAAACAGAGAGAGAAAGAGAGAGAGAAACAGAGCCAGAGAGAGAAACAGAGAGAGAGAAACAGAGAGAGAGAAACAGAGAGAGAGAAAGAAACAGAGAGAGAGATAAACAGAGCCAGAGAAAGAAACAGAGAGAGAGAAACAGATGGAGAGAAACAGAGGGAGAGAAACAGAGGGAGAGAAACAGAGGGAGAGAAACAGAGGGAGAGAAACAGAGGGAGAGAAACAGAGCCAGAGAAAGAAACAGAGAGATAAACAGAGAGAGAGAGAGAAACAGAGCGAGAGAGAGAAACAGAGAGAGAGAAACAGAGAGAGAGAGAAACAGAGAGAGAGAAACAGAGGGAGAGAAACAGAGGGAGAGAAACAGAGGGAGAGAAACAGAGCCAGAGAAAGAAACAGAGAGAGAAACAGAGAGAGAGAGAGAAACAGAGAGAGAGAGAGAAACAGAGAGAGAGAAACAGAGGGAGAGAGAAACAGAGAGAGAGAAACAGAGGGAGAGAAACAGAGGGAGAGAAACAGAGCAGAGAAAGAAACAGAGGGAGAGAAACAGAGAGAGAGAAACAGAGCCAGAGAAATAAACAGAGAGAGAGAGAGAAAAAAACAGAGAGAGAGAAAGAAACAGAGAGAGAGAAAGAAACAGAGAGAGAAAAACAGAGACAGAGAAAGAAACAGAGAGGTGGAAACAGAGAGAGAGAGAAACAGAGAGAGAGAAACAGAGAGAGCGAAACAGAGAGAGAGAGAAATAGAGAGAGAGAAACAGAGAGAGAGAAACAGAGAGAGAGAAACAGAGAGAGAAAGAGAGAGAGAAACAGAGCCAGAGAGAGAAACAGAGAGAGAGAAACAGAGAGAGAGAAAGAAACAGAGAGAGAGAAACAGATGGAGAGAAACAGAGGGAGAGAAACAGAGGGAGAGAAACAGAGCCAGAGAAAGAAACAGAGCCAGAGAAAGAAACAGAGAGAGATAAACAGAGAGAGAAAAACAGAGCCAGAGAAAGAAACAGAGAGAGAGAAACAGAGAGAGAAACATAGAGAGAAACAGAGAGAGAGAGAAACAGAGAGAGAGAAACAGAGCCAGAGAAAGAAACAGAGAGAGTGAAAGAAACAGAGAGAGAAACAGAGAGAGAGAAACAGAGGGAGAGAAACAGAGGGAGAGAAACAGAGCGAGATAAACAGAGCCAGAGAAAGAAACAGAGAGAGATAAACAGAGAGAGAGAAACAGAGCCAGAGAAAGAAACAGGGAGATGGAAACAGAGAGAGAGAAACAGAGAGAGATAAACAGAGCAGAGAAAGAAACAGAGGGAGAGAAACAGAGAGAGAGAAACAGAGCCAGAGAAATAAACAGAGAGAGAGAAAGAGAGAAACAGAGAGAGAGAAACAGAGAAGGGAAAGAAACAGAGAGAGAAACAGAGCAGAGAAAGAAACAGAGGGAGAGAAACAGAGAGAGAGAAACAGAGCCAGAGAAATAAACAGAGAGAGAGAGAGAGAAAAAAACAGAGAGAGAGAAAGAAACAGAGAGAGAGAAAGAAACAGAGAGAGAAAAACAGAGACAGAGAAAGAAACAGAGAGGTGGAAACAGAGAGAGAGAGAAACAGAGAGAGAGAAACAGAGAGAGCGAAACAGAGAGAGAGAGAGAGAAACAGAGAGAGAAAGAGAGAGAGAAACAGAGCCAGAGAGAGAAACAGAGAGAGAGAAACAGAGAGAGAAAGAGAGAGAGAAACAGAGCCAGAGAGAGAAACAGAGAGAGAGAAACAGAGAGAGAGAAACAGAGAGAGAGAAAGAAACAGAGAGAGAGATAAACAGAGCCAGAGAAAGAAACAGAGAGAGAGAAACAGATGGAGAGAAACAGAGGGAGAGAAACAGAGGGAGAGAAACAGAGCCAGAGAAAGAAACAGAGAGATAAACAGAGAGAGAGAGAGAAACAGAGAGAGAGAGAGAAACAGAGAGAGAGAAACAGAGAGAGAGAGAAACAGAGAGAGAGAAACAGAGAGAGAGAAACAGAGGGAGAGAAACAGAGGGAGAGAAACAGAGGGAGAGAAACAGAGCCAGAGAAAGAAACAGAGAGATAAACAGAGAGAGAGAGAGAAACAGAGAGAGAGAGAGAAACAGAGAGAGAGAAACAGAGAGAGAGAGAAACAGAGAGAGAGAAACAGAGGGAGAGAAACAGAGGGAGAGAAACAGAGCCAGAGAAAGAAACAGAGAGAGAAACAGAGAGAGAGAGAGAAACAGAGAGAGAGAGAGAAACAGAGAGAGAGAAACAGAGAGAGAGAGAAACAGAGAGAGAGAAACAGAGAGAGAGAAACAGAGGGAGAGAAACAGAGGGAGAGAAACAGAGGGAGAGAAACAGAGCCAGAGAAAGAAACAGAGAGAGAAACAGAGAGAGAGAGAGAAACAGAGAGAGAGAGAGAAACAGAGAGAGAGAAACAGAGGGAGAGAGAAACAGAGAGAGAGAAACAGAGGGAGAGAAACAGAGGGAGAGAAACAGAGCAGAGAAAGAAACAGAGGGAGAGAAACAGAGAGAGAGAAACAGAGCCAGAGAAATAAACAGAGAGAGAGAGAGAAAAAAACAGAGAGAGAGAAAGAAACAGAGAGAGAGAAAGAAACAGAGAGAGAAAAACAGAGACAGAGAAAGAAACAGAGAGGTGGAAACAGAGAGAGAGAGAAACAGAGAGAGAGAAACAGAGAGAGCGAAACAGAGAGAGAGAGAAATAGAGAGAGAGAAACAGAGAGAGAGAAACAGAGAGAGAGAAACAGAGAGAGAGAAACAGAGAGAGAAACAGAGCCAGAGAGAGAAACAGAGAGAGAGAAACAGAGAGAGAGAAAGAAACAGAGAGAGAGAAACAGATGGAGAGAAACAGAGGGAGAGAAACAGAGGGAGAGAAACAGAGGGAGAGAAACAGAGCCAGAGAAAGAAACAGAGAGAGAAACAGAGAGAGAGAGAGAAACAGAGAGAGAGAGAAACAGAGAGAGAGAAACAGAGAGAGAGAGAGAGAAACAGAGAGAGAGAAACAGAGGGAGAGAAACAGAGGGAGAGAAACAGAGGGAGAGAAACAGAGAGAGATAAACAGAGCCAGAGAAAGAAACAGAGAGAGAGAGAAATAGAGAGAGAAACAGAGAGAGAGAGAGAAACAGAGAGAGAGAAAGAAACAGAGAGAGAGAAAGAAACAGAGAGAGAGAAAGAAACAGAGAGAGAGAAAGAAACAGAGAGAGAGAAAGAAACAGAGAGAGAAACAGAGAGATAAACAGAGCCAAGGAGAGAAACAGAGAGAGAGAAACAGAGCCAGAGAAACAGAGCCAGAGAAAGAAACAGAGAGAGAGAAACAGAGGGAGAGAAACAGAGCCAGAGAAAGAAACAGAGAGAGAAACAGAGAGAGAGAGAGAAACAGAGAGAGAGAGAGAAACAGAGAGAGAGAAACAGAGAGAGAGATAAACAGAGCCAGAGAAAGAAACAGAGAGAGATAAACAGAGAGAGAGAAACAGAGCCAGAGAAAGAAACAGGGAGATGGAAACAGAGAGAGAGAAACAGAGAGAGATAAACAGAGCAGAGAAAGAAACAGAGGGAGAGAAACAGAGAGAGAGAAACAGAGCCAGAGAAATAAACAGAGAGAGAGAAAGAGAGAAACAGAGAGAGAGAAACAGAGAGAGAGAAAGAAACAGAGAGAGAGAAACAGAGCAGAGAAAGAAACAGAGGGAGAGAAACAGAGAGAGAGAAACAGAGCCAGAGAAATAAACAGAGAGAGAGAGAGAGAAAAAAACAGAGAGAGAGAAAGAAGCAGAGAGAGAGAAAGAAACAGAGAGAGAAAAACAGAGACAGAGAAAGAAACAGAGAGGTGGAAACAGAGAGAGAGAGAAACAGAGAGAGAGAAACAGAGAGAGCGAAACAGAGAGAGAGAGAGAGAAATAGAGAGAGAAACAGAGAGAGAAAGAGAGAGAGAAACAGAGCCAGAGAGAGAAACAGAGAGAGAGAAACAGAGAGAGAAAGAGAGAGAGAAACAGAGCCAGAGAGAGAAACAGAGAGAGAGAAACAGAGAGAGAGAAACAGAGAGAGAGAAAGAAACAGAGAGAGAGATAAACAGAGCCAGAGAAAGAAACAGAGAGAGAGAAACAGATGGAGAGAAACAGAGGGAGAGAAACAGAGGGAGAGAAACAGAGGGAGAGAAACAGAGGGAGAGAAACAGAGACAGAGAAAGAAACAGAGAGATAAACAGAGAGAGAGAGAGAAACAGAGAGAGAGAGAGAAACAGAGAGAGAGAAACAGAGAGAGAGAGAAACAGAGAGAGAGAAACAGAGAGAGAGAAACAGAGGGAGAGAAACAGAGGGAGAGAAACAGAGGGAGAGAAACAGAGCCAGAGAAAGAAACAGAGAGAGAAACAGAGAGAGAGAGAGAAACAGAGAGAGAGAGAGAAACAGAGAGAGAGAAACAGAGGGAGAGAGAAACAGAGAGAGAGAAACAGAGGGAGAGAAACAGAGGGAGAGAAACAGAGGGAGAGAAACAGAGCAGAGAAAGAAACAGAGGGAGAGAAACAGAGAGAGAGAAACAGAGCCAGAGAAATAAACAGAGAGAGAGAGAGAAAAAAACAGAGAGAGAGAAAGAAACAGAGAGAGAGAAAGAAACAGAGAGAAGAAAGACAGAGACAGAGAAAGAAACAGAGAGAGAGAGAAACAGAGAGAGCGAAACAGAGAGAGAGAGAAATAGAGAGAGAGAAACAGAGAGAGAGAAACAGAGAGAGAGAAACAGAGAGAGAAAGAGAGAGAGAAACAGAGCCAGAGAGAGAAACAGAGAGAGAGAGAAACAGAGAGAGCGAAACAGAGAGAGAGAGAAATAGAGAGAGAGAAACAGAGAGAGAGAAACAGAGAGAGAGAAACAGAGAGAGAGAAACAGAGAGAGAAACAGAGCCAGAGAGAGAAACAGAGAGAGAGAAACAGAGAGAGAGAAAGAAACAGAGAGAGAGAAACAGATGGAGAGAAACAGAGGGAGAGAAACAGAGGGAGAGAAACAGAGGGAGAGAAACAGAGCCAGAGAAAGAAACAGAGAGAGAAACAGAGAGAGAGAGAGAAACAGAGAGAGAAACAGAGAGAGAGAGAGAAACAGAGAGAGAGAGAAACAGAGAGAGAGAAACAGAGAGAGAGAGAGAAACAGAGAGAGAGAGAAACAGAGAGAGAGAAACAGAGAGAGAGAAACAGAGAGAGAGAAACAGAGGGAGAGAAACAGAGGGAGAGAAACAGAGGGAGAGAAACAGAGAGAGATAAACAGAGCCAGAGAAAGAAACAGAGAGAGAGAGAAATAGAGAGAGAAACAGAGAGAGAGAGAGAAACAGAGAGAGAGAAAGAAACAGAGAGAGAGAAAGAAACAGAGAGAGAGAAAGAAACAGAGAGAGAGAAAGAAACAGAGAGAGAGAAAGAAACAGAGAGAGAAACAGAGAGATAAACAGAGCCAAGGAGAGAAACAGAGAGAGAGAAACAGAGCCAGAGAAACAGAGCCAGAGAAAGAAACAGAGAGAGAGAAACAGAGGGAGAGAAACAGAGCCAGAGAAAGAAACAGAGAGAGAAACAGAGAGAGAGAGAGAAACAGAGAGAGAGAGAGAAACAGAGAGAGAGAGAAACAGAGAGAGAGAAACAGAGGGAGAGAAACAGAGGGAGAGAAACAGAGCAGAGAAAGAAACAGAGGGAGAGAAACAGAGAGAGAGAAACAGAGCCAGAGAAATAAACAGAGAGAGAGAGAGAAAAAAACAGAGAGAGAGAAAGAAACAGAGAGAGAGAAAGAAACAGAGAGAGAAAAACAGAGACAGAGAAAGAAACAGAGAGGTGGAAACAGAGAGAGAGAGAAACAGAGAGAGAGAAACAGAGAGAGCGAAACAGAGAGAGAGAGAAATAGAGAGAGAGAAACAGAGAGAGAGAAACAGAGAGAGAGAAACAGAGAGAGAAAGAGAGAGAGAAACAGAGCCAGAGAGAGAAACAGAGAGAGAGAAACAGAGAGAGAGAAAGAAACAGAGAGAGAGAAACAGATGGAGAGAAACAGAGGGAGAGAAACAGAGGGAGAGAAACAGAGGGAGAGAAACAGAGCCAGAGAAAGAAACAGAGAGAGAAACAGAGAGAGAGAGAGAAACAGAGAGAGAGAGAGAAACAGAGAGAGAGAGAGAAACAGAGAGAGAGAGAAACAGAGAGAGAGAAACAGAGAGAGAGAAACAGAGAGAGAGAGAAACAGAGAGAGAGAAACAGAGAGAGAGAGAAACAGAGGGAGAGAAACAGAGGGAGAGAAACAGAGAGAGATAAACAGAGCCAGAGAAAGAAACAGAGAGAGAGAGAAATAGAGAGAGAAACAGAGAGAGAGAGAGAAACAGAGAGAGAGAAAGAAACAGAGAGAGAGAAAGAAACAGAGAGAGAGAAAGAAACAGAGAGAGAGAAAGAAACAGAGAGAGAGAAAGAAACAGAGAGAGAAACAGAGAGATAAACAGAGCCAAGGAGAGAAACAGAGAGAGAGAAACAGAGCCAGAGAAACAGAGCCAGAGAAAGAAACAGAGAGAGAGAAACAGAGAGAGAGAAACAGAGAGAGAGAAAGAAACAGAGAGAGAGATAAACAGAGCCAGAGAAAGAAACAGAGAGAGAGAAACAGATGGAGAGAAACAGAGGGAGAGAAACAGAGGGAGAGAAACAGAGGGAGAGAAACAGAGGGAGAGAAACAGAGACAGAGAAAGAAACAGAGAGATAAACAGAGAGAGAGAGAGAAACAGAGAGAGAGAGAGAAACAGAGAGAGAGAAACAGAGAGAGAGAGAAACAGAGAGAGAGAAACAGAGAGAGAGAAACAGAGGGAGAGAAGCAGAGGGAGAGAAACAGAGGGAGAGAAACAGAGCCAGAGAAAGAAACAGAGAGAGAAACAGAGAGAGAGAGAGAAACAGAGAGAGAGAGAGAAACAGAGAGAGAGAAACAGAGGGAGAGAGAAACAGAGAGAGAGAAACAGAGGGAGAGAAACAGAGGGAGAGAAACAGAGGGAGAGAAACAGAGCAGAGAAAGAAACAGAGGGAGAGAAACAGAGAGAGAGAAACAGAGCCAGAGAAATAAACAGAGAGAGAGAGAGAAAAAAACAGAGAGAGAGAAAGAAACAGAGAGAGAGAAAGAAACAGAGAGAAGAAAGACAGAGACAGAGAAAGAAACAGAGAGAGAGAGAAACAGAGAGAGCGAAACAGAGAGAGAGAGAAATAGAGAGAGAGAAACAGAGAGAGAGAAACAGAGAGAGAGAAACAGAGAGAGAAAGAGAGAGAGAAACAGAGCCAGAGAGAGAAACAGAGAGAGAGAGAAACAGAGAGAGCGAAACAGAGAGAGAGAGAAATAGAGAGAGAGAAACAGAGAGAGAGAAACAGAGAGAGAGAAACAGAGAGAGAGAAACAGAGAGAGAAACAGAGCCAGAGAGAGAAACAGAGAGAGAGAAACAGAGAGAGAGAAAGAAACAGAGAGAGAGAAACAGATGGAGAGAAACAGAGGGAGAGAAACAGAGGGAGAGAAACAGAGGGAGAGAAACAGAGCCAGAGAAAGAAACAGAGAGAGAAACAGAGAGAGAGAGAGAAACAGAGAGAGAAACAGAGAGAGAGAGAGAAACAGAGAGAGAGAGAAACAGAGAGAGAGAAACAGAGAGAGAGAGAGAAACAGAGAGAGAGAGAAACAGAGAGAGAGAAACAGAGAGAGAGAAACAGAGAGAGAGAAACAGAGGGAGAGAAACAGAGGGAGAGAAACAGAGGGAGAGAAACAGAGAGAGATAAACAGAGCCAGAGAAAGAAACAGAGAGAGAAACAGAGAGAGAGAGAGAAACAGAGAGAGAGAAAGAAACAGAGAGAGAGAAAGAAACAGAGAGAGAGAAAGAAACAGAGAGAGAGAAAGAAACAGAGAGAGAGAAAGAAACAGAGAGAGAAACAGAGAGATAAACAGAGCCAAGGAGAGAAACAGAGAGAGAGAAACAGAGCCAGAGAAACAGAGCCAGAGAAAGAAACAGAGAGAGAGAAACAGAGGGAGAGAAACAGAGCCAGAGAAAGAAACAGAGAGAGAAACAGAGAGAGAGAGAGAAACAGAGAGAGAGAGAGAAACAGAGAGAGAGAGAAACAGAGAGAGAGAAACAGAGGGAGAGAAACAGAGGGAGAGAAACAGAGCAGAGAAAGAAACAGAGGGAGAGAAACAGAGAGAGAGAAACAGAGCCAGAGAAATAAACAGAGAGAGAGAGAGAAAAAAACAGAGAGAGAGAAAGAAACAGAGAGAGAGAAAGAAACAGAGAGAGAAAAACAGAGACAGAGAAAGAAACAGAGAGGTGGAAACAGAGAGAGAGAGAAACAGAGAGAGAGAAACAGAGAGAGCGAAACAGAGAGAGAGAGAAATAGAGAGAGAGAAACAGAGAGAGAGAAACAGAGAGAGAGAAACAGAGAGAGAAAGAGAGAGAGAAACAGAGCCAGAGAGAGAAACAGAGAGAGAGAAACAGAGAGAGAGAAAGAAACAGAGAGAGAGAAACAGATGGAGAGAAACAGAGGGAGAGAAACAGAGGGAGAGAAACAGAGGGAGAGAAACAGAGCCAGAGAAAGAAACAGAGAGAGAAACAGAGAGAGAAACAGAGAGAGAGAGAGAAACAGAGAGAGAGAGAGAAACAGAGAGAGAGAGAAACAGAGAGAGAGAAACAGAGAGAGAGAAACAGAGAGAGAGAGAAACAGAGAGAGAGAAACAGAGAGAGAGAGAAACAGAGGGAGAGAAACAGAGGGAGAGAAACAGAGAGAGATAAACAGAGCCAGAGAAAGAAACAGAGAGAGAGAGAAATAGAGAGAGAAACAGAGAGAGAGAGAGAAACAGAGAGAGAGAAAGAAACAGAGAGAGAGAAAGAAACAGAGAGAGAGAAAGAAACAGAGAGAGAGAAAGAAACAGAGAGAGAGAAAGAAACAGAGAGAGAAACAGAGAGATAAACAGAGCCAAGGAGAGAAACAGAGAGAGAGAAACAGAGCCAGAGAAACAGAGCCAGAGAAAGAAACAGAGAGAGAGAAACAGAGAGAGAGAAACAGAGAGAGAGAAACAAATAGAAACAAGGGAAAGAGGGAAAGAGAAAGAAAGAGGGAAAGAGAAACAGAGAGAGAAAAAGAGCCATAGAAACCGAGAGAAAGAGAAACAGGGCCATAGAAGAGAGAGAAACAGAGCCATAGAAAGAAAGAGACAGAAACAGAGCCATATAAAGAAAGAGGGAGAAACAGAGAGAGTAACAGAGCCATAGAAAGAAAGAGAGAAAGAAACAGAGCCATAGAATGAGAGAAAGAGAAAGAAACAGAGCCATAGAAAGAAAGAGAGAAAGAAACAGAGCCATAGAAAGAAATAGAGAAAGAGAAATAAACAGAGCCATAGAAAGAAAGAGAAAGAAACAGAGCCATAGAAAGAAAGATAAAGAAACAGAGCCATAGAAAGAAAGATAAAGAAACAGAGCCATAGAAAGAAAGATAAAGAAACAGAGCCATAGAAAGAAAGAGAAAGAAACAGAGCCATAGAAAGAAAGATAAAGAAACAGAGCCATAGAAAGAAAGAGAAAGAAACAGAGCCATAGAAAGAAAGAGAAAGAAACAGAGCCATAGAAAGAAAGAGAAAGAAACAGAGCCATAGAAAGAAAGAGAAAGAAACAGAGCCATAGAAAGAAAGAGAAAGAAACAGAGCCATAGAAAGAAAGAGAAAGAAACAGAGCCATAGAAAGAAAGAGAAAGAAACAGAGCCATAGAAATAAAGAGAAAGAAACAGAGCCATAGAAAGAAAGAGAAAGAAACAGAGCCATAGAAAGAAAGAGAAAGAAACAGAGCCATAGAAATAAAGGCGTGGGGTGAAAAGGCCAGACTTCAGTGATTAGATCTGTTCCTCTGACCTTAGTGATGTGTGTGTGTGTGTGTGTGTGTGTGTGTGTGTGTATAAGGGTGTATTCACAAGTCTGCCAAAAAGCCAAGGGGGCGTCTCCGTTTCCCTTCAGCTAACCCCTAGGGGTAACAATTGGGAAGCTCATTCTGTGTAGTTGTGTGTGTGTGTGTGTGTGTGTGTGTGTGTGTGTGTGTGTGTGTGTGTGTGTGTGTGTGTGTGTGTGTGTGTGTGTGTGTGTGTGTCAACGCATACAGACTTTGGCCAACAATAGCCAATCATAATTCGCCAGCAATCACACATACCCCCCTCCCTCTGCACTGACGTCAGAGGAACCACAGGGACCCCAGGCACATTCCTTCCTTCCTTCCTTTGCTCTCTCCCTCTCTCTCTTGTCCTAGCTTATACAATATAGTATCTGTTTCTCCTTCACAAAAAAACGACCCCACAAGAGTTTTTGGGTGATGGAATCTAGATTTCTGATTCCATCATCTCTTCTTTCTCATAACATTGTGTTTTACCCTCAGATCTAGTGTGTGCGACTACAAATGGATGTATTTTGTGTGTGCGAGGGTAATTTCCCTCTGAGCGCATGACGGTCCTTTTTAGGTTGGTGGGAAGGGGGGTCTGACCAGAAACAATCTCATCCAGTCACATGATAATGGGGAGGCTGCGGGCCACTGTTGATATTGGGTTTGATGGTTTCTTCTCTACAATGTAAAACCTGTCATCTGGAACACGGTGTCACTGAGTAAAGGGGAGGCTGTTAGTATAATCCCTTCTCAATTTCATTATCTTCTCTCAGTCAACTGAACATGATCAGTCATTTTTGAGATAGTGTTTAATCCAAGTGTGTGTGTTTACCATGGCGTCCAGTAGGTGGATGCATCGTAGCAATTCAGGTCTGGTCTCACAGTACAGGCGGAACAGCAGTCTGCCGATAGGCTGCTTCTCACACAGGCTTATGTAGTCCCGATCTGCCAGAAACAAACAAACAAACCACACACACATTTGGATAGACCTAGGCACGTTTACAAACACTTACAACACACCAGCAAAGTGGCACACAAGTATTACTTGCAAAAACACACACACACAGTAATGTACCGATGCTGTTGCCCAGCTCAGCGCATTGGCTGATGTGGGGGAAGCGAAGGATCTCCTTCCATTTCTTACTCCTCCCCTTCCGCTTCCCACCTCCACCTGCAGAGAGAGAGAAAACAAGGGATGAGGGGGACGATCAACTACAACACCAACAACTGAGGTTCTGTGCTCACACACACACACACACACACACACACACACACACACACCAACAACTGATATGTTCTATGCTGAGGCGCACACACGCACGCACGCAAAGAGAGAAAGAGATGGAGAGCTCTGCAACTGACAAATGAGTGCAGATCAGGGCTCTGAATGAACTCATAGCCATTGTGTTTATGTATCATTTATACATTATGTCTCACTTCCTCTCCAAATCCCTTCTCTCCCTTTCCTTTTCGTCCTCTGTGTAATGTGCCGGGGAATGTGGCCCCCCCGAGGCAGAACAGTGTGCGTGTGTTTAACAGGGAATCCATCCCAGTCAGACAGATTCCTGTCAGAACATAGAGCTTGGCCAAAGCAGATTCCATCACTAAATAACCCTGAATATGCTTCCAGCAGAGGGCTCTCACACATACGCATCAATATCATATGATTAACCATGTTTGCTACTGAAATGGTGCTAATGTTCGCTAGGTTTGCCCTTCCCTGTCTCACACTCACATTGTGTAGGATAGTCTGGTATGAGAGTGATGGAGAGAGATGGAGAGCGAGAGCGAGGTAGAGGAGAGAGCGAGGTAGAGGAGAGAGTGAGGTAGAGGAGAGAGCGAGGGCTACAGACAGATGGACATCTTTAATCAATAATCCAGGAACGCTCCAACAAGTATGTAATGTGTTAACCACTCACTGTGTGTAAACGCTTTAGCATCTTTCCTCTTTACTTACCCCCCCAAACTCTTTCTTGCACACTGACTGCTGCCACAGACCCTCCCCTCAGGCATCAGTCTAACCTAGGTGGGTTAAACTGGGTTAAACTGGGTTACACAATGGGCCTCCCTCCTCTCCTCAGACCACAGTCCAAACTGGGTTACACAATGGGCCTCCCTCCTCTCCTCAGACCACAGTCCAAACTGGGTTACACAATGGGCCTCCCTCCTCCCCTCAGACCACAGTCTAAACTGGGTTACACAGTGGGCCTCCCTCCCCTCAGACCTCAGTCTAAACTGGGTTACACAATGGGCCTCCCTCCCCTCAGACCTCAGTCTAAACTGGCTTACACAATGGGCCTCCCTCCTCCCCTCAGACCTCAGTCTAAACTGGCTTACACAATGGGCCTCCCTCTTCCCCTCAGACCTCAGTCTAAACTGGGTTACACAATGGGCCTCCCTCCTCTCCTCAGACCACAGTCCAAACTGGGTTACACAATGGGCCTCCCTCCTCTCCTCAGACCACAGTCCAAACTGGGTTACACAATGGGCCTCCCTCCTCTCCTCAGACCTCAGTCTAAACTGGGTTACACAATGGGCCTCCCTCCTCCCCTCAGACCTCAGTCTAAACTGGCTTACACAATGGGCCTCCCTCCTCCCCTCAGACCTCAGTCTAAACTGGGTTACACAACAGGCCTCCTTCCTCCCCTCCTTCACCTCACTGAACTGACATGGACTTGACAGGTGAAAACTATGTAGTGGAACCCTTGCAGAGGTAAGCCTTTCAGGCAACACATGCCCTGACCAGGAAAAACAGACTAGGACCCAGAGATGTTCCTGGTTGGGTCACATGGAATATAATGGAAATGTAACTCCAACAAGTCAACAGTTGTAACTAGTGAATTATTAACCCTGACCTTAAACATCCTAAAATAACTATTGGGCCTAAGCAACAGTAACTATGACATTCTTACCACAGCCCACTTCCCTAGCTACGTTCACACAACTTCTCAGAGAACAGAAGTACAACTTCAAATGGGGGAAAGTAATGAATAAGTGACAGACAGGTGAGACGCAGTCAGGCTTCTCAGAAGGCTAGGCTGGTTAGAGCAAGAGACTATGGTGGACATCATATCATAGATGGTAAACATGTGGTCTACGAGGCTCATAATGGAATGAGGCCCATCAAATAGAGAATTACAACATATCTAATTCTCTCTCCTTCTCCACAGTGTTTTCTCATTCATTCCCTTCATGGATTTACAATGAATAAACAGGTGTAAGAAAGATGGTGTAAATAGCTTGGTCCTCCACCCTGTCTTTCAATGCAACACGATGCTGTTGTTACACTGTAACACCACTGTAAGAGCAGAATCAACAACCTCTGCATAATCCAAACAGTTGCTTTGCGAGATGTTAAAGTTCACAGTTGGCCATTGTTATGTAAATGCAGGGTTAAAAGTACCAGTGGCCTGGCTTTGGCCCCAGGTGAGAGAAGGTCCACCGAAGCCATGACCCAGTCAGACGACAGGGGTGTCGGCCTGCGTAGGTGGAAACATAAAAGTCTGATCCTTTTGGGTAAAAACACTAGGGTAAATTGGGTAAAACACTAGGGTAAATCCTGTATGGATGTACTTGACCACAATACTCCTCCTTCCCTCTGCATCTACCGTACCAGTGGTGGGCAAACGTTTTGGCTCCTTTTCGAAATTCAAAGGGCGGCAGCACAGATGTTTGGGGATTGATTTGTTTGCAGGCCAGAAACAAAAAGGGCAATTATTTAAAAATATATACGTTCATTATCATTTCTGCATACTTTCTATCTAGTAGCAGACATTCAAGAGAAGCTTGGAGTGGTTTTAGCACATAATAATACCCCCCCCCCCCCCCCCCGGATTGAATGGGCTCGCAAGCCGGAACCGGCCCCAGGGGCCGTAGTTTGCCCACCCCTGTACTATATCCTATTCTCTCCCAGTCTCTTCCTTCCTCACTCTTTTTCTCTCTGTCGGTCTGTCCATCAACTTCCTCTTTCTTACTTACCCTTCTCTCACTTTTCCTCCCTCTCTTAATCTCTCCCTCTCCCTCTTTCTTAGTCTCACTCTCTAAGTGTCTAAGTGTCATTCTGTTGGCCAATCAATTATCTCTATCTTGGGTCATTTGAAGTCACAGGTTTACAACTTGTTTACTAGATTAACAACCTTCCCTTGTTTTCGTGGTAGATAAAATACATTTTGGTTTAGCATAGATACAGTGGGGCAAAAAAGTATTTAGTCAGCCACCAATTGTGCAAGTTCTCCCACTTAAAAAGATGAGAGAGGCCTGTAATTTTCATCATAGGTACACTTCAACTATGACAGACAAAATGAGAAAAAAAATACTTTGTTATATACCCTTTGTTGGCAACGACAGAGGTCAAACGTTTTCTGTAAGTCTTCACAAGGTTTTCACACACTGTTGCTGGTATTTTGGCCCATTCCTCCATGCAGATCTCCTCTAGAGCAGTGATGTTTTGGGGCTTGTGCTGGGCAACACGGACTTTCAACTCCCTCCAAAGATTTTCTTTGGGGTTGAGATCTGGAGACTGGCTAGGCCACTCCAGGACCTAGAAATGCTCCTTACGAAGCCACTCCTTCGTTGCCCGGGCGGTGTGTTTGGGATCATTGTCATGCTAAAAGACCCAGCCACGTTTCATCTTCAATGCCCTTGCTGATGGAAGGAGGTTTTCACTCAAAATCTCACGATACATGGCCCCATTCATTCTTTCTTTTACACGGATCAGTCGTCCTGGTCCCTTTGCAGAAAAACAGCCCTAATGCATGATGTTTCCACCCCCATGCTTCACAGTATGTATGGTGTTCTTTGTATGCAACTCAGCATTCTTTGTCCTCCAAACACGACGAGTTGAGTTTTTACCAAAAAGTTATATTTTGGTTTCATCTGACCATATGACATTCTCCCAATCTTCTTCTGGATCATCCAAATGCTCTCTAGCAAACTTCAGATGGGCCTGGACATGTACTGGCTTAAGCAGGGGGACACGTCTGGCACTGCAGGATTTGAGTCCCTGGCGGCGTAGTGTGTTACTGATGGTAGGCTTTGTTACTTTATGTCCCAGCTCTCTGCAGGTCATTCACTAGTTCCCCCCGTGTGGTTCTGGGATTTTTGCTCACCGTTCTTGTGATCATTTTGACCCCATGGGGTGAGACCTTTTTGGAGCCCCAGATCGAGGGAGATTATCAATGGTCTTGTATGTCTTCCATTTCCTAATAATTGCTCCCATAGTTGATTTCTTCAAACCAAGCTGCTTACCTATTGCAGATTCAGTCTTCCCAGCCTGGTGCAGGTCTACAATTTTGTTTCTGGTGTCCTTTGACAGCTCTTTGGTCTTGGCCATAGTGGAGTTTGGAGTGTGACTGTTTGAGGTTGTGGACATGTCTTTTATACTGATAACAAGTTCAAACAGTTGCCATTAATACAGGTAACGAGTGGAGGACAGAGGAGCCTCGTAAAGAGGAAGTTGCAGGTCTGTGAGAGCCAGAAATCTTGCTTGTTTGTAGGTGACCAAATACTTTTTTCCCACCATAATTTGCAAATAAATTCATAAAAAATCCTACAATGTGATTTTCTGGATTTTTAATTTTTTTTTTGTCTGTCATAGTTGAAGTGTACCTATGATGAAAATTACAGGCCTCTCTCATCTTTTTAAGTGGGAGAACTTGCACAATTGGTGGCTGACTAAATACTTTTTTGCCCCACTGTATATCTGAGATGCAGTAAGGAATGGTTCAACTTATACAGAGTTTTTAGTCATTCGATGTGCAAATGTCAGGAGTCAAATGTATAGTTATTTATTTAGCATATCAGTCCATTGTTTAAAACATTTTTGTTAAAGGACCACATGAATAGATTTCTAATTCTATGGTTAGGACAACGCAAAATAACCATAAACTTGCCCTTTAAAAGTCATTGAGGAAACCTACTGATCAAAGCACAAAGAACAAGTGTGTCTGTGGGCAAATGAAACCTGAAAAGTATCTGAGTGACTTTTACTTTGGTGTTCAGCTGAAACTAACAGGGACAAAGTCTACATGAGGGAACAGGCTCAGGCCTGTGTGTGTGTGTGTGTGTGTGTGTGTGTGTGTGTGTGTGTGTGTGTGTGTAATATGAAGAAAGCATTTATAACTGCTTAGCAAACTCTACCAGTACTCATTTCAGTGCAGTTAATTGTTAGCAGTAACAAACAGCCTTAGGAGGATCCCATCTAAGAGTACAGGTGATGGATGCTATAAATCTTAAGAAACAGCAGAACCAGGGACCAACACTTAGAACATTACTTCCAAGCCAGTACTGCCATCAAAGAGAGCCCAAACTAAATACTGTGTTGAGGGGTGGGCTCCATGAATTCACTTCACAGACTCCAAACAACATTAAAACGACAAAAGCAGGCACACACACAGCATCACAGAAACACAGAGAGGAAGCTATTGGAGGGGGGGGGGGTCCCACAATAAATGACACACTAAAGTGTGACAAAGAGACTTTCAAATACATTACCAGTATAATTCTAGTGCATAGTTATCATTACAGCATGAAAGTAAACTACACGGTAGCAGTGTAACCAAAGAACGGTTTCAAACTAAAATCCATTCTGGGAACACATTTCCTTTTTTTTACAATAGCCTCAACCTCACCAGAAGTGTGTATAGCATTCAATGCTACCTACAGCAGGTAGACAGGAAGACAAAATAACCATACTTTTCATGACAATAAGTCTGCGCCATAGTGGGAGCAGAAAACATGACCCCATTACTTTCACGGGTTATCATTTTATGTTACTTCCATGGCAGCTGGCCATCGCTGCCTAATGAAGGGGAAACATTGACATGAACATTCCAAGTCCGTCTGCAATGGAATGCATCTGGCACTGTGTGATAGTGCTAAGCCTTTGTGGAAATGTGAAACTATAATAAATTAATATGCTCAGATTTCTAACCATAGTATAATGTTTAAGTTCAGTAAAAGCCTGTGTCAAGCAGCACAGTGTCTGGGTTTGTTACTGTAGCTTTCTGTTTGACAAAGTTGGGTTGTAAAAGTATGAATAGAGTCATAAAAGTCTTATGTAAACTTTCTCCTCTCCCCTTCCTCTCTCTATCACTCCATTCTGTAGCTCCCTTTCTCACAGTGTGTTACTCTCTCACTCACTCACTCGCTCGTACACACACACAAACACACACATTCCGGTGTGCGCTCATTGCGTACAGGAACCCGTCAGTGTAATTTGTTCCATGCGGGTTATGCGGACTACTCCCTTTGTGTGTTTCTGGTTTACAGCTCTGACATCATCAGTGCGAGCCGAGCAAAGTAAAAATAATGTCAGAGAGAACTACATCTGTCTGGAGAGAAACCAGGGGGTTACCATCATCATACTCACGTGTGCGTTTTCAGTGTTAGTTAAATAAAAATAAATACAAATGTAATTAGAGAGGAGGGTGTGCACCATCATCCTACTGTCCTGAGTAAAGGGAACTTTGGGAAGTGTGTGTGTGTGTGTGTGTGAGTGAGAGAGAAAGTGAAGTTTGAGGAGTACTGTGAGCGAAGAGAGCTCCACTGTGGACTTTGTAGCGATGAGCTCATCCTGACTACGTGGGATGGCAGGCCAGGAGAGGCCTCGGGCACAGTAAGTCTGTACTGGATCTGTCACACACACAGTTAACAAAAAAAATTATATATATAAAATAATATATATATATATATATATATATATATATATATAAATATATAAATAAAAGACACACATGATCAACACAATACAAACCTCACAATCTAATGTAAAAGTGATTTCTAGAAAACCACATCCTGACATTTTTGACCAGGGGAAGGAAACAAATTGACAACAACTAAGTCCCCCAAAAATGTGCATTTGTAAATAACAATAATTTCCTACCTTGATCGCATTGAGACACGATCGAGGCTCTTTTTTGATTCGTGGGAATATTTGGGAACAGATTTCCTAAATTAAACAAATGTTTTGCTCTATTCCTGGTGATTTCCTGGTAATTTTCCTGGTGACTGCCTATGCTGCCATATAAATATAATTAATATACCGCACATCCCCATTCAAGTCAATGATGTTATAATGGGTGGACTGGAGGCTATTGTGAGTGTACCCATAAGAGCAAAGCAGGAAGTAAAAGCAGCAAGTAGCAGCAAGTGTACCCATCGATATAGATGCGGTAAAGAGGTCACTCAAACTCGATCAAAACAATGGATTTACTATGGAAACACATGGGGGAAAGGGCCATGGGGGTGGGGTGGGGTGGGGGGAAAATCCAGTCTCCTCATTTCTCCCCTGCAAAATGTCTGTATGCTAGCTATGCTAAACAGCTTAAACCAAATGGGAGTTAGCATTCACTTCTAAACATGAAAACGGACAGCTTCTATATGTTATGCAGTGAAAACAGCCTAATATATCCAGATCGGACTTTAGTAACCACATTGTGGGCCTATTAGAATACATGCAGGCCTTTAGAAAGTATTCACACCCGTTTCATTTTTTCAGATTTTGTTGTGTTACAGCCTGAATTTAAAATATATTTAATTTAGATTTTATTGGGGCACTGGCCTACACACAATAACCCATAATGTCAAAGTGGAATTATGTTGTTTGAAATACAAATTAATAAAACGTGAAAAGCCGAAATGTCTTGAGTCAATAAGTATTTAACCCCTTTCTTAAGGCAAGCTTAAATACTTTCAGGAGTAAAAATGTGCTTAATAAGTCACATAATAAGTTGCATGGACTCAATGTGTGCAATAATAGTGTAATTGTGAATGACTACCTCATCTCTGAACCCCACACATAAAATGATCAGTAAGGTCCCTCAGTTGAGAAGTGAATTTCACTGAGGTTTTCCATTGCCTCGCAAAGAAGGGCACCCATTGGTAGATGAGAAAGAAAATAAAGCATACATTGAATATCCCTTAGAGCATAGAAAAGTTATTCATTATACTTTGGATGGTGTATCAATACACCCAGTTACTTCAAAGATACAAGCGTCCTCCCTAACTCAGTTGCCGGAGAGGAAGAAAACCACTCAGAGATTTCACCATGAGGCCAATGGTGACTTTAAAAGAGTTACATTGTAGTCCCCGTGCTGTGTACGAAGACCAAACAAACATGTATACCAAACACAGGGTTGAGACCCAAACAAAATAGCGAGGAGTACCTTGATTAAATACACATTCGCACAATGATTATCACATGGGACGAGACCCATAATTATAGGCACAATACACGTGGCACGAAAGCCAAAACAACACAGCACAGGTACTCACACGACCAACGGACATTGGAACAATAAATCGACAGGACAATGGTGAACAAAGGGCACACTTATACAATTACTAATCAATGGGAATAGGGGCCAGGTGTGCGTAATAACAGTTCCGGAGGGATCCGTGACAAGAATACAAATATTACAAAACATGTATTCTGTTTGCAACAAGGCACTAAATGAATACTGCAAAAAATGTGGCAAAGCAATTCACTTTTTGTCCTGACAACAAAAGTGTTATGTTTAGGGCAAATCCAATACATTACTGAGTACCACTCTCCACATTTTTAAGCATAGTGGTGACTGCATCATGTTATGGGTATGCTTGTAAACATTAAGGACTTGGGAGTTTTTCAGGATAAAAATAAATGGAATGGAGCTAAGCACAGGCAACATCCTAGAGGGAAACCTGGTTCAGTCTGCTTTCCACTCGACACAGAGATTAATTCACATTTCAGCAGGACAATAACCTAAAACACAAGACCAAATCTACAATGGAGTTGCTTATCAAGAAGACAGGGAATGTTCCTGAGTGGCCGAGTCACAGTTTTGACTTAAATCTACTTGAGAATCTATGGCAAGACCTGAAAATTATTTTCTAGTAATGATCAACAACCAATTTGACAGAGTTTGAAGAATTTTTTTAAATAAATGGGGATACGTTGCACAATCCAGGTGTGGAAAGCTCTTAGAGACTTACCCAGAAAGACTCACAGCTGTAATCGCTGCCAAATGTGTTTCTACAAAGTATTGACTCAGAGATGTAAATACTATATTTCTTTTTTAAATTTTCAACACATTTGCAAACATTTCTAAAAACATGTTTTCACTTTGTTATTATGGGGTATTGTGTGTAGATGGGTGAG
Organism: Oncorhynchus mykiss; assembly: GCF_057628025.1. Lineage (NCBI taxonomy): Eukaryota > Metazoa > Chordata > Actinopteri > Salmoniformes > Salmonidae > Oncorhynchus > Oncorhynchus mykiss. The sequence continues at coordinate 71,687,865 of NC_143032.1, forward strand.
AAAAAAATAATATTTAATCCATTTTTAATTCAGGCTGTAATAACAAAATGTGGAATAAGTCAAGGGGTATGAATGCTTTCTGAAGTCATTGTAAATAAAAGACAATTTTATTTGTCACGTGTCAAATACAACAGGTGTAGGTAGACCTTACAGTGAAATGCTTATTTACAAGCCCTTAAACATCAATGCGTCAAGCAGTTAAGAAAAATAAGTGTTAAGTAAAAAATTGAAAATAAAAATGTTAAGTTACAAATAATTAAACAGCAGCAGTAAAATAACAATAGTGAGGCTATATACAGGGGGTACCGGAACAGAGTCAATGTGCGTGGGCACCAGTTAGTCGAGGTAATTTGTACATGTAGGTAGAGTTAAAGTGACTATGCATAGATAATAACCAGAGAGTAGCAGCAGCGTAAAAGAGGGGTCTGGGTAGCCCTTTGATTAGCAATTCAGGAGTCTTATGGAATGTGGGTAGAAGCTGTTAAGAAGCCTTTTGGACCTAGACTTGGCACTCCGGTACCGCTTGCCATGCGGTAGCAGAGAGAACAGTCTATGACAAGGGTGGCTGGAGTCATTGACAATTTTCAGGGCCTTCCTCTGACACCAACTGGTATAGAGGTCCTGGATGGCAGGAAGCTTGGCCCCAGTGATGTACCGGGCCATACGCACTACCCTCTGTAGTGCCTTGCGATCAGAGGCAGAGCAGTTGCTATACCAGGCAGTGATGCAACCAGTCAGGATGCTCTCGATGTTGCAGCTGTAGAACCTTTTGAGGATCTGAGGACCCATGCCAAATCTTTTCAGTCTCCTGAGGGGGAATAAGTTTTGTCGTGCCCTCTTCACGACTGTCTTAGTGTGTTTGGACCATGGTAGTTTGTTGGTGATGTGGACACCAAGGAACTTGAAGCTCTCAACCTGCTCCATTACAGCCCCATTGATGAGAATGAGGGCGTGCTCGGTCTTCCTTTTCCTGTAGTCCATAATCATCTCCTTTGTCTCGAACACGTTGAGGGAGAGGTTGTTGTCCTGGCACCACATGGCCAGGTCTCAGGCCTCCTCCATATAGGCTGTCACATCGTTGTCGGTGATCAGGCTTACCACTGTTGTGTCGTCAGCAAACTTAATGATGATGTTGTAGTCGTGCCTGACCATGCAGTCATGAGTGAACAGGGAGTACAGGAGGGGACTGAGCATGCACGCCTGAGGGGCCCCCGTGTTGAGGATCAGCGTGGCGGATGTGTTTTTACCTACCCTAACCACCTGGAGGCGGCCTGTCAGAAAGTCCAGGATCTAGTTGATGAGGGAGGTGTTTATTCCCAGGGTCCTTAGCTTAGTGATGAGCTTTGAGGGCACTATGGTGTTGAAAGCTGAGCTGTAGTCAATGAATAGCATTCTCACATAGGTGTTCCTTTTGTCCAGGAGGGAAAGGCAGTGTTGAGTGCAATAGAGATTGCATCATGAGTGGATCTGTTGGGGCAGTATACAAATTGGAGTGGGTCTAGGGTTTCTGGGATAATGACGTTGTGAGCCATGACCAGCCTTTCAAAGCACTTCATGGCTACAGACGTGAGTTCTACGGGTTGGTAGTTATTTTGGCAGGTTACCTTAGTGTTCTTGGACACAGAGACTATGGTGGTCTTCTTGAAACATGTTGGTATTACAGACTCAGTCAGGGACAAGTTGAAAATGTCCGTGAAGACACATGCTAGTTTGTCAGCGCGTGCTCGGAGTACACATCCTGGTAATCCGTTTGGCCCTGCGGCCTTGTGGATGTTGACCTGTTTTAAGGTCTTACTCACATCCGCTAAGTAGAGCGTGATCATAACAGTCATGTTACTTGCCTCGAAGTGAGCAAAGAAGTAATTTAGCTCATCTGGTTGGCTTGTTTCAATGGGCAGCTTGCGGCTGTGCTTCCGTTTATAGCCTGTAATAGTTTGAATGCCCTGCCACATCCTACAAGCGTCGGAGCAGGTCTAGTATGATTCAATATTAGTTCTGTATTGACTGCTTGATGGTTCGTCGGCAGGCATAGCAGGATTTCTTATAAGATTCCAGGTTAGAGTCCCGCTCCTTGAAAGCAGCAGCTCTACCCTTTGGCTCAGTGCGGATATTGCCTGTGATCCATGGCTTCTGGTTGGGGTATGTACGCACGGTCCCCTTGGAAACCGTACGTGACGGATTTGACTATATATCCACTTTGTTGGATCAGATTTGTTGAATGTGCGCCAATCCGGTCAATGGAACGTCTGTGTTCCATGGACCTTTATCGCATCTACTGTATGGGAAAAGACCCATTAAATATGTGCTGTGATTTGTTGATACAAATCAACTGACATTCCACTGCATGAGCCACATCAGTTAACATAATTTGAATGAAAATTCAACATTACCAAAGAAACTATTGCATCACAATACCAGGCAGCCATTGTGAGTGTACATGACTTTACCAGTCATGGGTACACTTGCCAGGGTAATTGCCCAGGTTAGAGATTCCAAGCCCGTTCTATTCATTCTAGGCAACCGGAGACTCGAATGCAACAACAGGTTGTGAAGAGTCCATGTTACTGCAGAAACGGACTCAACCACACAAATGCCAGGCTGTCCCGTCTTTAGCCAGCTGTTTGTTTCAAAAAACAAAACACATGACATTCTTCATCCATAACCAGTTACATGGTAACTGTGCCAGCTCTACCTGATAGACCAGTGGTAGTAAATAGTGTGTGCAATGTGTAACCTCTGCATCGTTGGGAAGGGCTTCTTAGTAAGCATTTCACGTAAGAAAGGCTACACCCATTGTACTCGGCGCATGTGACAAATAACATTTGATTTAATTTGACAGAACCGAAGGACAAATTCATTCCCTGTGTTGAATGACAGTGGGCTCCTTCAATGAACGTTCAGTTCCATTTCTGTTCTAGTTCCCTTGGCCCTTAACCCTTCAAATGTTCCCCGATGTGAACCATTGAGACCATTAGGTAACTAACTATATTAGGTACTGAACCAAACGCCCAGCAGCAGGACCATAAGCAGAGCTATAGGTAAAACTATCACCATAATGTCCCCACGTTAATATAAGCCAAAGCAATCCTGTCCTTTCCCTGGGCAGCACCGTGAGGTGTCAGACATGTCAGTGACCTGACTCCTTCTCACAATCAGGATGCAAACACTGATTTATACTGAGCAAAAATATTAAACGCAACATGCAACAATTTCAAAGATTTTGCTGAGTTACAGCTCATTTAAGGAACTCTGACAACTTAAATAAATAAATACATTAGCACCTAATCTATTGATTTCACATGACTGGGCAGGGGCGCAGTCATGGGTGGGCATAGGCCCACCCACTTGGGAGCCAGGCCCAGCCAGTCAGAATGAGTTTATCTCCCCAAAAAAACTGCTTTATTACAGACAGAAATACTCCTCCCCCCTCTGACGATCCCGCAGGTGAAGAAGCCGGATGTGGAAGTCCTGGGCTGGCATGGTTACACGTGGTCTGTGGTTGTGAGACCAGTCGGATGTACTGACAAATTCTCTAAAACTTCATTGGACGTGGCATGTGGTAGAGAAATGAACATTGAATTATCTGGAAACCGCTCTGGAGGACATTCCTGCAGTCAGCATGCCAATTGCACACTCCATCAAAACTTGAGACATCTGTGGCATTTTGTTGTGACAAAACTGCACATTTTAGAGTGGCCTTTTATTGTCCTAAGCACCTGTATAATGATCATGCTGTTTAATCTGCTTCATGATATGCCACACCTGTCAGGTGGATGAATTATCTTGGCAAAGGAGAAATGCTCACTAACAGGGATGTAAACAAATTTGTGCACAACATTTTAGAGAAACAAGCTTTTTGTGAGTATGGAACATTTCTGGAATCTTCTATTTCAGCTCATGAAACAAGGGACCAACACTTTACATGTCGCGTTTATATTTTGTTCAGTGTCATAAGAGATGTCACAAATTATAACATTGCCTAACAAGCTTTTTCGGATTATTGTAAACGGGATATGATGTTTATATGCATTAACTCACAAACAGAATAGTTGAATATCCAGAATAATAAGGGGATCTTGCTGTGCGTGTAAACGTGGTCAGTGTTATCCTGAGAAAGTATGTGCATGGCGGTCAGAGGATAGGGAGGTGTTCTTTCAGGTCTGTGCTTCACACACTGCCAATGCAAAACTAACAGGCTGAATTACCAGGTAGGTAAACTGGATTAACTTGATATCAAGGGAGGATTGTTGACTCTGAAAGATCCATTGGTTAGCCAAAACAAACATCATATCCATTTCTCCTCAGAAGGACATGGCGATAAGAGATCTTTATCCTTCCACTGAAACAAAGAGCACACTGAGTGCACCGGGCTAACACAGGCGTACTTGGAAATACACGTCAGACTGTTTCCAGCACACATGCTTTAGGCTATGTGTTAGCCAGGTGTGTGTGTGTGTGTGTGTGTGTGTGTGTGAGATACTGAGAAATGCTCTGTCCCGCAATCAGAGTGAAACGGGGGACTATGGGAGGAAGAGCTAGCTATGTGTTGCCCAGTTCCTCCGTAGTAATGTCATTGTTAGTATTTTGGGGGATTATAAAAAGGGACCTGGTGATAAATTGTCTTTTAGTAATAATGAGATGTTCCAAGCAGCTGTAACATCTGTTAGTGAGGTTTAAGCAAACATCAATGACGTACGCATGGCCGTAGCATTCACACGGTACTATTCTTCGGAGTGTCTTTTGTCTCATTGTAAACTACTTAGTGGGGGTCATAGACTTAATATTTTTCATAGCTAGGGCCAGTAGTTTTTTACTGGTCATGTGAGCTGAGCAGGAAAAACTCTGGACTGACCAGTCCCGTCTACTTATAGCCTGCGTATGTGACCTCAGCTGACTAGGAAAAACTCCTGGCTTTACTCATAGACGATTAATGAACACAGAAAGAATGACATACACTGAGTGTATAAAACATTAAGAACACCTGCTCTTTCCATGACATAGACTAACCAGGTGAAATCTATGATCTCTTATTGATGTCACGTGTTAAATCCACTTCAATCACTGTAGATGAAGGGGAGGAGACAGGTTAAAAAATGATTTTTAAGTCTTAAGACAATTGAGACAAGGATTGTGTATGTGTGCTATTCAGAGGGTGAATGGGCAAGACAAAATATTTAAGTGCCTTTGAATGGGGTATGGTAGTAGGTGCTGGGCTTTTCATGCTCAACCGTTTCCCATGTGTATCAAGAATGGTCCACCACACAAAGGACATCCAGCGAACTTGACAACTGTGGACTCAAGATGGACTCATGTACCGACGAATTGAGGCTGTTCTGAGGGTAAAAGGGTGAGGGGGGGGCAACTCAATATTAGGAAAGTGTTCTTAATGTTCTGTACACCCAGTGTATGTTCCATGCAATACATATGTTGCTACAACTTAAAGCTGTGGTCACCGACCTTTTTGGAGTCGAGATCACTTTGCGAGTCAAAATGCAAGCCGAGATCTCTCGTCATTCTTTTTAAACATGAACCTATTTAAAAAAAAGAGTACTATAGTAATGAGGTGTGTGCAGTAGGCTATAGGCCCAAAACATTATCACAGCATAATGGCTTTGCTTGAATTTCCCTGCCAATGCATTCTTCTCAGACCATTTGTTTTAAATAATATTTCAACATTTGAGGTAGGCTATATGAGGTAGGCTATATGAGGTAGGCTATTTGAGGTAGGCTATATGAGGTAGGCTATATGAGGTAGGCTATATGAGGTAGGCTATATGGAGGTAGGCTATATGGAGGTAGGCTATATGGAGGTAGGCTATATGGAGGTAGGCTATATGATCACACCGGTAATGTATCAGTTGTTGCATTACTTGTGAGGCACATCTGAGTGATCATACATATAAATCCTTTCATTTTTTATTTTACTGGGTGGAGGGAGAGCAGCAGACTAAGGGTCCGCCTCTCAACATCCCTCCCCTCTACCTTTCCTCCGCTGACACTGACCAAAAGGGGACACAGTCTTCCAGCTGATGGCAAAACTCAAGTCACATTATTTCTGCCTCGTGCACAAATTCATGCTGTTATTCCTATGACCAGAGAAAGTGAAATATTCCTCTATATAAAGAAGACCCAAACCGCTAATAATAACAACGCAAGCCTATGGATCCACTTTCCTACTCATTCATTACAACTGCAGTGCTGCTTGCAGTGCAAGTAGGGAGAATGCACATTTAATGGGTTATAAAAGTGTTGGAACAAGGTGTTGACAGTGTTGATTAAGAACTTAAACATGAACTCACACAAAAACAGCAGCTCTTTCCAGTATTCGTTGACCGTCTCTCTAGTCATGGTTTTAAAAGTTTAGAAATCTCAGTATCAGCTTTGCTGTAACTTTCTTTTACGCCTGCTACATTGCTGCAGACACGGTAATCTGAGCCAGCTGATTGGCCAGTGATAGGTCTATAGTGCACTTGATTTGCTCGACACGGGCCCGCCAGAAAGCCAGTTTGTACCTTCAGACATATGAAATGGTTCAAGGAATGCCTTGGTTGGTGACCACTGACTTAAAGCATAGTTTGGTACAGTGACAATGACCTCTGTTTTGGTGTTGTTAAGTTTTTAAATTTGTTGTTAAATTTTTTACATTTATTGAGATCACACAGTCATACAGGGGAAAAATAAAGACAGATAACAGGCTTTACACTCTGTTACATGACATACTTTATACAAATCATGATCAATATATCAAACGTCAAAAATGTACAGAGTAACAAAATAAGAATAGTAGTTTCATCAACCAACTCCAGGGAATTGATTCTGAACACAATGGCCTGAGCGTAACAGGTTGGATCTCTTCGCGCGTGTCTTGGCAACCAACGGTGATGTTAGAAATAGCGTCTGTCTGAGGACTCTAGTGGTCGGTCTGTTAACACAGGCTTGCCTTTGACAGAGGTGGTCAGACCGGTCCCTGACCTCACAACCTCTGAGATCTGATGCTTGTCTCTCGTACAACACTGTGTGTCTGTGTGTGTGTGTGTGTGGACATGTTTAACTATTCTTGTGGGGACCAGAAGTCCCCTCAAGAATAGTAAACAAACAACAATTTGACCAACTGGGGACAACTGCCTTCAACTGAAATGTGTCTTCCGCATTTAACCCAACCCCTCTGAATGAGAGAGGTGCGGGGGGGGCTGCCTTAAATCGACATCCATGTCTTCGGCGCCCTGGGAACAGTGGCTTAACTGCCGTATTTCTAGGGGGTTTAGAGTTAAGGTTACAGTTAGTGTTAGAAATATGTTTAAGGTTTTAGGCTCCCGAGTGGCGCAGCAGTCTAAGGCAGTGCATCTCAGTACTAGAGGCGTCACTGCAGACACTAGTTCGATTCCACGCTGTATCACAACCGGCTGTGATTGGGAGTCCCATATGGCGGCGCACAATTGGCACAGTCGTCCAGGTTAGGGTTTGGCTGGGGTAGGTTGTCATTGTAAATAAAAATGTGTTCTTAACAGACTTGCCTGGTTAAATAAATAATAAGGTAAAGTATAGGTTAGGGAAAATAGGATTTTGAATGGGACTGAACTGTCAGCTGTACAAGATTGTGTGTGTGGACATGTTTAAATATACTTCTGTGGAATTAAGAATAAACTAACAAAAATTTGACCAACTGGGGACATTTTGTTAGTCCCTACAAGGTCAAATGCTATTTCTAGGGGGTTTAGGGTGAAACTCTTAAGGATCCGCCCCTTTATTTCAATTTCTGCCTAAAATGACATACCCAAATCAAACTGCCTGTAGCTCAGGCCCTGAAGCAAGGATATGCATTTTCTTGGTACCATGTGAAAGGAAACACTTTGAAGTTCGTGGAAATGTGAAAGGCAAATATAACACAATGGATCTGGTAAAAGATCATACAAAGAAAATAAAAACCGTTCTTTCATATTTTTTTTGCACCATCATCTTTGAAATGCAAGAGAAAGGCCATAATGTATTATTTCAGCCAAGGTGCAATTTAAATGTTGGCCACTAAATGGCAGCAGTGTATGTGCAAGGTTTTAGACTGATCCAATTAACCATTGCATTTCTGTTAAAAATGATGTATCAAGACTCCCCAAATGTGCCTAATCTGTTTATTAATAACTTTTTATGTTAAAAATTGTGCACTCTCCTCAAACAATAGCATGGTATTCTCTCATTGTAATAGCTCATGTAAATTGGACAGAGCAGTTAGATTAACAAGAATTTAAGCTTTCTGACAATATTAGATATGTCTATATCCTGGGAAATGTTCTTGTTACTTACAACCTCATTCGAATCACATTAGCCTACGTTAGCTCAAGCATCCCGTGGAAGGGACACCAATCCCGAATACATTTTTTAAGGTTAGAATTGGAGAGTGAGTGAAAGAGGAGGGGGGGGGGGGGGGGTTACTCTCCTGTACGGGTAAGTGTCAGGTGTCACAATTTTCCTGTTCTATAAATATACCACACATGAAAAGTGATAAAAAATTGCAAATGGTACAGACTAAACCTTTGACCTGATCCAATCTTAGGTCAAAGAGATCAAATAGGGGGCACTTATATTTGCCCTGTTTCACACATGTACATAACTTCTACAAGTGTGTGGTGAAATGGAAATGTGTTTTTTTTTGCATATCCCATTCTCCCTGAGACTCCCTTGGAGAGTGAGATCATGGCATGGGATCACCCAGATAATACATTAAGTTCGTTGGAAGTTGTGGGTACGTACGTTTTTGGTTTCCCATTGGTTCTGGGAAAAAGCCACAAGTTTCCAGACCGTTTTTAACGGTGTCAATTTTGCCTGTTCTGGGAACATACATGTCTAGGTTGCAGGGACGTTCTGAGAACATTTTACCATGGTTTGCTGAAAGTTTTCCTGGGAGGTTTTATTAACATTCCGAGAAAGGAAATTCTGAGTTATTTTAAGGTAATTAAATCACGTTCTGAGAACATGTTTCATTTAGGTTAACTGTTTTGAACCCTTAGCACTGATAGGACACATGGAAATGTATTTGCTTAGGCATTAATCATGCAAACAAATTCCTTTTTTGATTGTGACATGGCATCAGTGAGATTCAAACCTACGATCTTCTGTTCTTTAGTCCTGGAATTAGTCCACTGCGACACCAGGACAGAGCTAGCATTCCATTTGTTTGTGTGTTTAAAAAAGAAAAGTCATACAAAGCTCTTCATGTCAGTCGATTCAGACAGACCCCATTCCAAAGAAAACAAGGCACAGCCAACACACCTGAACACACTAACCAACACACCTGAACACACTAACCAACACAGCGGATATTAAGTTGTGTTGATGCTGACATTCTGAACGTTGCTCATTTTTTCTTGTGGTTTTCATGGAAAGTTTCATTCATGTGCTGAGAACATGACTTTAAATAGAACCATGAGGAAACCTGTAGAAAACGTTATGCTGAAGTACTGAAAATCCCACCTACGAAAAACATGGTTCTGAGAACATTATGTGCTAGCTGGGCAGCCATTATTGACAGCACTCTGTGAGCAATTAGGGCTAAGGTGGGCAGATTGTTTTACAAAGTCAGTTCACGGATTCGAACGAGTAACTTTTTGATATCAGGCCCAACGCTCTAAACACTAGGCCGCCTGCTGCCCCAGGATAGGACTGATTCTGTCCAAAAGGCTATTGTCTCCAACACACACAAACAGACAACCATCAAACCACAACACACAAATAAGTGCACAGCTCACGCGCATGGACACACAGACACACAAAAAGACCAAATCAAAGATAGTCGCCTCACACAGCAATTCCGGAAACAGGGTTAAAGTGATTACGATGGCCCTCTCTAGGCTCTTCACTTCCTCTACAGCTGTTCTCCATATCCTTTCCTGTGTGTACACACACACATACTTCCTCTGTCTGAATGCTCAAATCCTCTTCTCTCTATGACAGCTCATCCATCCTCTTTCTTCTACCAGAGTTCACCCTCTCTTGGTTCATCAACCTCTCCTCTCCTGGTTCACCCCCTCTCCTCTCCTGGTTCACCCCCTCTCCTCTCCTGGTTCGCCCCCTCTCCTCTCCTCTCCTGGTTCGCCCCCTCTCCTCTCCTCTCCTGGTTCGCCCCATCTCCTCTCCTCTCCTGGTTCGCCCCATCTCCTCTCCTCTCCTGGTTCACCCCATCTCCTCTCCTGGTTCACCCCATCTCCTCTCCTGGTTCACCCTCTCTCCTCGTAGACCCCATCACCTCTTCTCTCCCCTTTCCTCTCCTGGATCACCCCCCCCCCCCCTCTCTTCTCTTGGTTCACCCCTTCTCCTCCCCTCTCCTGGTTCGCCCACATCTCCTCTCCTGATTCGCCGCATCTCCTCTCCTGATTCGCCCCATCTCCTCTCCTGATTCACCCCATCTCCTCTCCTGGTTCGCCTGATCTCCTCTCCTCTCCTGGTTCGCCCCATCTCTTCTCCTGGTTCGCCCCATCTCCTCTCCTGGTTCGCCCCATCTCTTCTCCTCTCCTGGTTCGCCCCATCTCTTCTCCTCTCCTGGTTCGCCCCATCTCTTCTCCTCTCCTGGTTCGCCCCATCTCCTCTCCTCTCCTGGTTCGCCCCATCTCCTCTCCTCTCCTGGATCGCCCCATCTCCTCTCCTGGATCGCCCCATCTCCTCTCCTGGATCACCCCCCTCTCCTCTCTTGGTAGACCCCCTCTCCTCTCTTGGTAGACCCCCTCTCCTCTCTTGGTAGACCCCCTCTCCTCTCTTGGTTCACACCCTCTCCTCTCTTGGTAGACCCCCTCTCCTCTCCTCTCTTGGTTCACAACCTCTCCTCTTCTCTCCTGGTTCACACCCTCTCCTCTCCTGAATCGCTCCCCTCTCCTCTCCTCTCCTGGATCGCTCCCCTCTCCTCGTTTGTCCCCCTCTCATCATTTACCCCCCTCTCCTTGTTCGCCCCCCTCTCCTCCCCTGGTTCACCCCCTTTCCTTTGCTCTCCTGGTTCTCCCTCTCGCCTGGTTCTCCCGCTCTCCTGTGTGATTAATGGATACAGAACACAGTCAGATTGTTTGTTCATCTGAAGAGAGTAGTGTTAACTGCCTGGTCATGCACTGCTGAAACCAAACACATCTGAAAGTCCAGTGTCACTGCTGCAGTATGCCAAATACCACACAAGACATTCCCTCTCAGGAAAAGTAACCAAGGTAATTTGATATTTGGAATATATGGTAGTGATCTCCTAAATAGCTAATTCTGTTGTGCCTTCCCCTGTCCTCCACTCTCTCTCGCTTTGTATGCCAACATTCTCATACAAGTATCGGACTTGCAACCCTCTTCTCCTTAATATACCCTTTATGTGTCGTGCTGGGGGCTCTAAAATTAGTGATGGATCTGGGGCATACCAAGGGACTCAGGAATACCAAAAACAGCCTTTAAATAGATAACTCTGATAAGGTCTGGGAACTGGGAAAACAGCCCAAATTGAACAACACTAAGAGGCCACTGGGTCAATGTCTACCACTTAACTGCTACATGTTCATTCCCTTTTCTGGTGTGTGTGTGTGTGTGTGTGTGTGTGTGTGTGTACACAGTGAATGTACACAAGCCAAACTCAGAGATGAGTAGTCCTATAGATATTGATAATTCTCCACTTCAAACATTAAATATTCATTGGGTTTGTCTAAAGAGATTGAACATAGATGCACGGACAGAAACTAAAATAACAAAGACAATTCTCCTACACAAGGCAACAGATGACAGCACAAAGTATAGAACCATAGCTACCTTTCAACTTCATGAGGGTGGGGGATTGTTCATGAGGGTGGGGGCTTGCTCTGTAGCTATGTGTGAGCGACAGCTAGTGTGTAAAAAAAAATCCGTATTTTTCTCTGTGTCCACACAAACAAACAGAAGCACACAGAGAGGAAACGGGCTGGCCTGGGCCTCTCAACTATTCTTTCATGGATGGGATTCTCCTCCCATCCATTAACGATCTTCAGTTGTCTCCTGAATAAAACTCCTCAGCATTATGTCATGGCTCAGCCCTCTGAGAGAAGCCCTGAGGGAACAAACTCCAGGCTCCACACACAAATGCACTGCATAGTGGATAGGTGTTCATCATGACTGATCCTGCCAGATCAGTCACCATGGAAGTCAGGACATGAGAAGGTAATAAGCTTTTTTTAGGAAAAACTACTGCAAAGTAGCCAATGATGTCTGAAACAGACATGAATCTTTAGGGAGCATAAATCCTGTTTTTTTTTTTTGCTCCTGTGGCTTGCTGAGACTTGTGCTATAACACGATCGAGCAGCATTTTCTCACCTTACAACAAAGGCTCCTCACAAAGTAAGCCTGAGGTGAGATCCATCCATATTTCCTTTGTATTATTATATATATATATTTTACTCTGCATCGTTGGGAAGGGCTCGTAAGCAAGCCTTTCACGGTAAAGTCTACATCCGTTGTGTTCGGTGCATGTGACAAATAAGAAAAAACCTGTAGCTAGATTGTCAACTATGCACTATCTAACCACAGTTGTCTGGAGCGTGCATGGTGCTTGCAGTACTACAGTAGTTTGATTCCTGCATGGGCCACATATACTAAACTGAATGTGTTGACTGTGCATCTACTACCATTTTACACTTTGCGGGTATATTTTTAAGACAAAATCACTCTCACTTGAAGTAATAACTACTATCCAAATGTTTATCAAGGATTTTTATTTTTACCTCTCTAGTATGATAGGGTTTTTCACACACCCTACACCTTCCAGCATCCTACACCTTCCAGCACCCTACACCTTCCAGCACCAGCAGCAATGTTCCCTCTAAACTGAGACTGCTGCACAGAGCCCAGAAGAACTATCAGCCCAAGGAGAGAAGCATGAGATTTAACTTCACTCAACTTCGTAGAGTTTTCCCTGTTAGTTAACACTATCATCGTTTCCCTTTACTGTGGCAATTGTGATGGAATCATCTCAAAATTAGCCACTTCCCATTCAACATACCGAAACAAAATGAACTATGCAAGAGATTTTGCTGTAGGCAGAAAACATCAAGAGTAGGATTCTACTGAGCACGACTCAGCCCGTACTCTACACAGACCAGTGCAGCATAACCAAGCTGCAATCAATCAATCAATCAAATTTATTTTATATAGCCCTTCGTACATCAGCTGATATCTCAAAGTGCTGTACAGAAACCCAGCCTAAAACCCCAAACAGCAAGCAATGCAGGTGAAGAAGCACGGTGGCTAGGAAAAACTCCCTAGAAAGGCCAAAACCTAGGAAGAAACCTAGAGAGGAACCAGGCTATGTGGGGTGGCCAGTCCTCTTCTGGCTGTGCCGGGTGGAGATTATAACAAAACATGGTCAAGATGTTCAAATGTTCATAAATGACCAGCATGGTCGAATAATAATAAGGCAGAATAGTTGAAACTGGAGCAGCAGCAAAAGGCCTATATGCAAATAGACCATTGCCATATACGGATCGGTGCCATACAGCTGTGGTGGTGAGTAGTTTGGCTTGTTTTGAGATCAAAGCGAGAGCTGCATGTAGCCTCCTGTGCACTTTTTGTTTCTATCCTTTGCTAGTTAGTGAGTTATTAGCCCAGTTAGGTAAAGTGGCAGTGTTGTATTTTGAGACGGTCTTGAATAAGCTAAGTAGCCAATAGGCAGAAGGTAGCATCATTTGTCTGATTCTCTGTAATAATGGTATGGGAATAATAATGTGTTTTATTTTGTAAACGTGGTTTCTTGCATCAAACAACAAAAAAACATTTTCAGTCACCACCTTGTCTGAAGGACAAGTGGAAAAGCCCTGCAAGTTTTTCCTCAAAAGGCTCATGGAATGCAGGCCTACATTGAACACCACACATTGGCTGGAAGTTGCACAGAATTTTCAATGTTCAAGTTTGCGCTCAGCAGACCGGAAATTTGCTCAGTACCCGAAAAGATTTGAGGGAACATTGACCAGCAGGCATCTCCTATTACCTAAAACTGTCCTTTTCCAATATTGTTAAAATGTATTATTAATAGTCTCATAATGTTCAACTTCCTTCGTGGGCACTGCCAGTATAACCAATGAACCATTCAGCACAAGTCAGCTGACAAGACAGCGTGGACATGGTCACACAGTAGTCAGTCAGCTATGGCATGTGGCTCACACTATTTCACAATGCCCACTGTGTACCCTCACTATTTTACTCTGTCTGTCTTGCTTTCCTTCAAAACCATCTTAAAGATCCATCATCTTGTCTGTGTCTATCTCATTACATATTGCTGAAGTAAAACCCACTGATTCAGCAAACAGCCATATTATCTTGGGTGCCTGGGAATAAATGGTGATTAACATTCCAATAGCATTCATCTGCAAAGATGTAACCGCCATGTAACTAGGCAAGTCAGTTTAGAACAAATTCTTATTTACAATGACGGCCTAGGAACTGTGGCAGAACGACAGATTTTTACCTTATCAGCTCGGGGATTCAATCTAGCAATTTTTCGGTTACTGGCCCAACGCTCTAACCACTAGGCTACCTGTCGCCCCAGAGTGGCAGGTACCTGCCGCCCCACGTCAGAGGTAGCTGTTGGCTTTAGAAAGACAGCTGCCATTTTCTCACCATGTTTCTCCTCAGTTCACCTCAGTAAAGTGAGGGGAATGCTTGTCTGTGTTTGTGACCTTTCAATGACAGACAGATGGTGTTGTTTGTACTACAATGTTGGTTTATTGTCTGTTTTGCCAGTTTAAGATAAAGCCCTAAAAATCGGCATGTTTGTTTTCATCAGACGATCCATCATTTCATTCCTTTTCCTCTATTCGAGAAAACTTCTCTCAGTTTAAGAACATGTTCGCATTTCATTCTAGATACAACACTCGTCCCTTCATTCTAAAACATTTGTTCCTTCACTCTAGAACACCTTTTATTCTAGAACAGAGGTTGAACAAGACAATTGCCTCAGGTAAGAGGAGGCCATCCATCCAACATAGCTTGGTTACCAACTTCCTTGATTAAAAAAGGGCAACAGTATCTGAAAACAGGGAAGACATGGATCGGCAATGCTATTCTCTTAGCCTGTTCTGTTGGCCAACAACGGAGGCATGAATCTAAAATCGCAGGCTGGCACCTAGGCTACAATTCTGTTGCTACACGTCTGCTATCCCAACAACACATCTGAATTCAACAACACACTTTTCCCTTTACTCTCCTTCATTTAAACCGCTGATGACGTTCGTTCAGGTGGCTTGGGTTCCACGGCTGCTGCCAATGTGACAGTTGTGAATGGGGAAGCGCGTACACACACATGCAGGCATCATGAGCACAGGGTCTACTGCAGGATGTTGCCCTCGTCAGAGCTAAGATTACACACACACACAGGAATTCACAAGCTCCTTACACACACACAGTAATGGAGATGCCTCCCTTCCACAGCTCAGCGAATAGAAGAAGCAGATCTCAGAGGAAATGCTTCCTAAAAATCAAGTACAAGTGACGCTTAGTATTTTAACAGGAAGAAACACTGCTGCTCTCGCTGTTCTATAACCCTTCCAGGGTAGTCTGACATGTAAAACACTGCTGCTCTCGCTGTTCTATAACCCTTCCAGGGTAGTCTGACATGTAAAACACTGCTGCTCTCGCTGTTCTATAACCCTTCCAGGGTAGTCTGACATGTAAAACACTGCTGCTCTCGCTGTTCTATAACCCTTCCAGGGTAGTCTGACATGTAAAACACTGCTGCTCTCGCTGTTCTATAACCCTTCCAGGGTAGTCTGACATGTAAAACACTGCTGCTCTCGCTGTTCTATAACCCTTCCAGGGTAGTCTGACATGTAAAACACTGCTGCTCTCGCTGTTCTATAACCCCTCCAGGGTAGTCTGACATGTAAAACACTGCTGCTCTCGCTGTTCTATAACCCTTCCAGGGTAGTCTGACATGTAAAACACTGCTGCTCTCGCTGTTCTATAACCCTTCCAGGGTAGTCTGACATGTAAAACACTGCTGCTCTCGCTGTTCTATAACCCTTCCAGGGTAGTCTGACATGTAAAACACTGCTGCTCTCGCTGTTCTATAACCCCTCCAGGGTAGTCTGACATGTAAAACACTGCTGCTCTCGCTGTTCTATAACCCTTCCAGGGTAGTCTGACATGTAAAACACTGCTGCTCTCGCTGTTCTATAACCCTTCCAGGGTAGTCTGACATGTAAAACACTGCTGCTCTCGCTGTTCTATAACCCCTCCAGGGTAGTCTGACATGTAAAACACTGCTGCTCTCGCTGTTCTATAACCCTTCCAGGGTAGTCTGACATGTAAAACACTGCTGCTCTCGCTGTTCTATAACCCTTCCAGGGTAGTCTGACATGTAAAACACTGCTGCTCTCGCTGTTCTATAACCCTTCCAGGGTAGTCTGACATGTAAAACACTGCTGCTCTCGCTGTTCTATAACCCTTCCAGGGTAGTCTGACATGTAAAACACTGCTGCTCTCGCTGTTCTATAACCCCTCCAGGGTAGTCTGACATGTAAAAAACTGCTGCTCTCGCTGTTCTATAACCCTTCCAGGGTAGTCTGACATGTAAAACACTGCTGCTCTCGCTGTTCTATAACCCCTCCAGGGTAGTCTGACATGTAAAACACTGCTGCTCTCGCTGTTCTATAACCCTTCCAGGGTAGTCTGACATGTAAAACACTGCTGCTCTCGCTGTTCTATAACCCTTCCAGGGTAGTCTGACATGTAAAACACTGCTGCTCTCGCTGTTCTATAACCCTTCCAGGGTAGTCTGACATGTAAAACACTGCTGCTCTCGCTGTTCTATAACCCCTCCAGGGTAGTCTGACATGTAAAACACTGCTGCTCTCGCTGTTCTATAACCCTTCCAGGGTAGTCTGACATGTAAAACACTGCTGCTCTCGCTGTTCTATAACCCTTCCCGGGTAGTCTGACATGTAAAACACTGCTGCTCTCGCTGTTCTATAACCCTTCCAGGGTAGTCTGACATGTAAAACACTGCTGCTCTCGCTGTTCTATAACCCCTCCAGGGTAGTCTGACATGTAAAACACTGCTGCTCTCGCTGTTCTATAACCCCTCCAGGGTAGTCTGACATGTAAAACACTGCTGCTCTCGCTGTTCTATAACCCTTCCAGGGTAGTCTGACATGTAAAACACTGCTGCTCTCGCTGTTCTATAACCCTTCCAGGGTAGTCTGACATGTAAAACACTGCTGCTCTCGCTGTTCTATAACCCTTCCAGGGTAGTCTGACATGTAAAACACTGCTGCTCTCGCTGTTCTATAACCCTTCCAGGGTAGTCTGACATGTAAAACACTGCTGCTCTCGCTGTTCTATAACCCTTCCAGGGTAGTCTGACATGTAAAACACTGCTGCTCTCGCTGTTCTATAACCCCTCCAGGGTAGTCTGACATGTAAAACACTGCTGCTCTCGCTGTTCTATAACCCTTCCAGGGTAGTCTGACATGTAAAACACTGCTGCTCTCGCTGTTCTATAACCCTTCCAGGGTAGTCTGACATGTAAAACACTGCTGCTCTCGCTGTTCTATAACCCTTCCAGGGTAGTCTGACATGTAAAACACTGCTGCTCTCGCTGTTCTATAACCCTTCCAGGGTAGTCTGACATGTAAAACACTGCTGCTCTCGCTGTTCTATAACCCTTCCAGGGTAGTCTGACATGTAAAACACTGCTGCTCTCGCTGTTCTATAACCCTTCCAGGGTAGTCTGACATGTAAAACACTGCTGCTCTCGCTGTTCTATAACCCTTCCAGGGTAGTCTGACATGTAAAAAACTGCTGCTCTTGCTGTTCTATAACCCTTCCAGGGTAGTCTGACATGTAAAACACTTCTGCTTTCACATTGATGAAACTAGCATTTAAGGCACAATGCGGATGCTCAACTTCCAGTTACTTTGTCTTCTCAAGACGTTTTGGAGGACTGAGGGGAAAGGTCTTTGTGAGTGCAAAGGCACAAAATGCAGAGGAACAGGACAACAAGCGCAGTACTTGTGTGTTTTAATTCAAATTGACTGTTTGAACTTTCCCCATTGTCACAAGAGAAGTAGAACTTTTGGATTGCACCTTTATTATTTCTACGTTCAACACGTCAGCATCTTCCAACACTGTGGGCTGTGACTGGTAATATGAGCTGTTAGGTGATCCTCAGCAGAGACGAGATGGCTGAATGGAGGTTTGGATTTCACTGCATCATCCCCTCAGCATCCTCCACAAAAACAAGAATACTGGACACCAGGGAGAAACGGAGGGAGATTTCCTGATTCTGAATTATACTCAGGTCTTACTAGCTACTCTGTTGTTTGTTGGTATTTGAGACAGAGCAGGTGAGATAAACTTCCTGGAATCTCAACTGTGATGTCATCAAAGGTCCTCTTCAGCAGGCCTGAATAAGTTCTACTCCATCCTCTGGCCCCTTAACAAATCCTCCCTTGTGATCACTTACCTTACATGACTGAATTGGCTAACGTGAAGCTGCGCTTAGACCAACTCAGTCGTGTCAGATTAGTGATGATTACTTACTTCAAAGGAATAAAGGAGAACAGAGGGATGCATTTACCAAGTACTGGAATAGGGCCTCTCTCTCCCTGGTCAGCTCTGCAGAAGGCAGGGGATATTGATGGCTTTTTATTTCTCTGCTTGGCTACAGTTCACTTTATTCCAGTGATTTGGGAAGTGTGAGGACGCTGGCGTAAACACTGGGAGCTGAGTGGAAACTGGGCTTTCCTGTTGTCTCTCTGACTCTGGGAGCATTCGGACAGGGAATGAGGATCTCTCCGTTCAGCCTTGGCTGAGACACACTTGCATAAACAAACAGGAATATGTATGGTTCTCTCTTCTCCATTCACATTCTCACTATGTCCCTGTGCTGTGACCTCAACCAGCCTCGGCATACAGCGTAAGTACACAGCACACACACACAGATAGGAGCATCCCTGTACACCCCGGACTTTGACAGAATCTCACAGGCATTCATTCAACCGTTGGCACTCTGGGCTCTGTCAGTTACGGCCCCTAGTCATTCTAACATTTCCAGGCAGAATCTAAACAACTAAGCACTCATTAGACTCAATACACAACACACTCCAATCAGCAATGAATCACAAAAGATAAGTTGACAGTTGATCACTTGTTATGGAGCCATCTTCAACAAGATCTTATAAATAAACCATCAGTTCTTCACAGTTCAAATCTCTGTTGATCATGTCTGCCTTTTCACTATCAACTCTGAGCAAAAAGCAACAGTGAATCCACTGATGACCAATGAAAACCCCTTTCAGTTTTTGGGATGTACCAGACCATGGTTTACACACTGTTGTGCCAACCCAACCCGTACTATGCTGGCTCGGGTATAGAGCAGCTGGGACAACAAGGATCTGTCATGGGTCGCCTTGTCATCTTCTTATTTCATTCAATTTAAAGGGACACCACCAAAAAATGACTTCAAAATAGATATGTTATTTTCATTATCTTGCACATATCTGAACATATGACAGTTCCTTGTTATTCAGATTAGAGAACACTATCCCACTCCTGGCCCAGCAGTGGTTCACAATCATGACTAAACCATTTCATCTTTTTGGATCACCTGAGGAGGACTGGTTGCCAAATACACTACCTGTGCTATAGAGACTGTTTGATGCTCTGATTTTCTTTGGAATCATCTGTGATCTGGCAGTTTTTATTTGACACTGTAGTAGGCTGGTTTCAAGCTGCATCTCAAAACAACGAAGGACCCTTGTATGGCAGTGGTACACTGACTGCAAACATCAGTCTCTTTCTCTCTGTCTGTCCTATCTTTGACCCAGAGTGCAGCCAATCCATAAGTATGTCATTATTACTGTGAGATAACCACTAGGCCAGCCATAGGAACACTGCCTTCTCCTGCGTCACTGCTCAACTCCACAGAGAGCCTGTAGCCACATTACACCATGCACAACTCTGTGTGTGTGTGTGTGTGTGTGTGTGTGTGTCTAACAGTGCATTTCTCAGAGTGAGAAGAACACAGCCTTCTCAGTTTTTTTATGTATTCAGATAGACGGGATGCTGTATCTTATGGCATTAACACGACATAAGAGCCATAACATTCTCATTATTTTATGGCAAAAACACGACATAAGAGCCATTACATTATCATTAGTAACGTACTGCAATGCCAATAATTTCATCAGTTTGGATCCTTGGTCGAGTCTGAAGTGAAGGGATAGGCCTATGTGCACGTGAAAGGATATTTCCTTAAAGATTAATGAAGGTTAATAACTAAACAGCTCCGAAACTCTCCACCTGCCGAACACACAGATTATGACCTAACACAATCAGACGGTAAAAATGAAATTGACAGAACCTAAGTGCCCAATCACACGGTTGTTTGGGGTATCGAAGTGAAAAAGGCTGTATTTTGCTGCACGGAGACCACCATAGCATTTAGATTCCGATCACGTCATAGATCATCATAAATGTGCAACTGCCAACTGTAGCAAATGATCATCAGACCAGAGTTTGACCCCAGTTCTAGTCAAACTGTCTGAACATGTCGAATATTGCGAAAGAATGGTTACGGTTTCACTGGTGGGCTCTACTACAGTCAAATCATAACCACGCAGAAAACAATTCGTTAAACAAAACTTAAAGCTGATGTGCGGGGTTATTTTTTTTATTACATTTAGAGGGACCTTTGTTCACAAACGTAGGGACTGTCAAACGATTTTAACCTACAGGCCTAAACATACATTGGCTAGATTGGACATCCATTGAGCTAGGAATGGATACATTGAAGGGTTTAAAAGCCTATCATAAGCAATAAAACATGTGGTTTGGTGACGATGAAGGTGGTGGTGTATGGTATAAAGTAGATTTTAGAGCAGCATAGCATCTATAAATATCATGTTCAGAGACAATTTAGATTGCATCACTGTAGCATTCAACACAAAATGGAATTCGAACCCCATTCTACGCGTCAAAATGGTTCATTCATTTTATTAGGCTGTTTGAAGACCTACCTTCTCTTGCTTTTAACAGTACCGTATTGGCCACAATATTCTCCAGCTCCATCTAAAATCCTTTGATTTTGCTGAATAGATGTGTTGTTGTTTTTACGTCGGCACAGCAACACCTTGCTCTTCACGGCTAAATTGCTTTTCGTTTTACTCCAAATCCGAATCAAATGTATACATTTCAAATTCCTTGAAAGTCTATACACAGGCGATCGAGGAAATCCTTGTAATATTAACTAGGGCATGGTTCATATTGTCGGCTCCGAATACAGCGTCCGGAGGGCATTTCCATTCCAATTCCGGAGACTGTTGTGTTTCGTGCGAAATTTGGTGCGGAATCAAAGAAGGATAGGACTGTTGAGCCATCAATACATCCCGAAACAGCCCGAGACCTCGGCAAGACCTACATCCTTTGGTAACGCATTCGTAACAGCGGCTGAAGCACAGACCAGTAGCACTGGTGGGAGTTGGTGAAGTGTACTAGACTCAACGTGCTCCACCTCTTGGTGCATAATAAAAAAAAAAAAAGGGCTGGGTTTTTTATCTTGGTTGTAACATTTGGCGGAGCTCTAAGCGGTTTCCCCCGTGGTTCTGGTCAATATTTCGGTTACATTTGGATGTGTACAGTGTGCAAAGTGTACAGTCTATGGAAGTTCAATGATTTATAGTAAGAGTTCGCAAATCTTGATCCACCAAGTTGGTGGTTCCAATATTCCATTCCATCGCCCGTGGAACACACAGCCAGTCGGAAGGGGCGTGTTCATATCTGGCCCATGACGTATGCGTTGCTGAGTATGCCTGTCTGGCTGTCAAAGACATCTGATAGCGGCACATTCTTGCCATCCCCTCCCAATGCAATGCCAAGCGGTAGAACTGAAGATGAAAGACCTTGGGAGAAAGAATGATATTGATAAAGTTGATGTTCCCCATACATAGGCTATTGGTCCGTTGTTCAAATGCTGTTTTTCATCTGACATGGAAAGCCTAAGAACCGCGGTGCACAATAACTTATTTTAA
Source organism: Oncorhynchus mykiss (assembly GCF_057628025.1). Taxonomy (NCBI): domain Eukaryota; kingdom Metazoa; phylum Chordata; class Actinopteri; order Salmoniformes; family Salmonidae; genus Oncorhynchus; species Oncorhynchus mykiss. Next base: position 71,709,870 of record NC_143032.1, read on the forward strand.
TTATGAAAACTGATCAAACACAACATCCAATTATCTCAAGATCTCATACAGGCCTACCAGTAGACTTTATGCCATTGGTGATTCTCTGACTGTCTTCTTAGGTTCATATATACTGAACAAAAATATTAACGCAATATGCAAGAATTTCAATGGTTTTACTGAGTTACAGTTCATATAATGACATCGGTCAATTGAAATGTATTCATGAGGCCCTAATATATGGATTTCACAAGACTGGGCAGGGGTGCAGCCATGGGTGGGCATAGGCCCACCCAATTGGCAGCCAGGTTCACCCACTTGGGAGCCAGGCACAGCCAATCAGAATGAGTTTTTCCCCACAAAAAGTCTTTATTACTTACAAAAATACTCAGTTTCATCAGGTGTCTGGTCTCAGACGATCCCGTAAGTGAGGAAGCTGGGCTGGCGTTTGTACACGTGGTCCGCGGTTGTGGATGTACTGCCAAATTCTCTAAAACAGCATTATGGTAGAGAAATTAACATTCAATTATCTGGCAACAGCTCTGGTGGACATTCCTGGGGTCAGCATGTCAATTGCACATTCCTTCAAAACTTGAGACATCTGTGGCGTTGTGTTGTATGACAAAACTGGAACACACTCCATCACTCTCCTTCTTGGTCAAATAGCCCTTACACAGCCTGGAGGTATGTTGGGTCATTGTCCTATTGAAAAACAAATGATATTCCCACCAAGCGCAAACCAGATGAGACTGGACATTTTTACTAAGATTAAATGTCAGGAATTGTGAAAAACTGAGTTTAAATGTAGTTGGCTAAGGTGTATGTAAACTTCCCGACTTCAACTGTATGCTGAGCACTTGTTGGCTGCTTTTCCTTCACTCTGCGGTCCCACTCATCCCAAACCATCTCAATTGGGTTGAGGTTGGGTGATTGTGGAGACCAGGTCATCTGATGCAGCACTCCATCCCTCTCCTTCTTGGTCAAATAGCCCTTACACAGCCTGGAGGTGTGTTTGGGTCATTGTCCTGTTGAAAAACAAATTACATTCCCACTAAGCGCAAACCAGATGGGATGGCGTATCGCTGCAGAATGCTGTGTTAGCCATGCTGGTTAAGTGTGCCTTGAATTCTAAATAAATAACTGACAGTGTCACCAGCAAAGCACCATCACACCTCCTCCTCCATGCTTCATGGTGGGAACCACACATGCAGAGATAATCCGTTCACCTACTCTGCATCTCATAAAGACACGGCGGTTGGAATCAAAAATCTCAAATTTGGACACACTAGACCAAAGGACAGATTTCCACCGGTCTTATGTCCATTACTTGTGTTTCTTGGCCTAAGCAAGTGTGTTCTTCTCATGGGTGTCCATTAGTAGTAGTTTCTTTGCAGCAATTTGACCATGAAGGCTTGATTCACAGTCTCTTCTGAACAGTTGATGTTGAGATGTGTCTGTTACTTGAACTCTGTGAAGGATTTATTTGGGCTGCAATTTCTGAGCCTGGTAACTCTAATGAACATATCCTCTGCAGCAGTGGTAACTCTGGGTCTTCCTTTCCTGTGGCGGTCCTCATGAGAGCCAGTTTCATCATAGCGCTTGATGTTTTTTGCTACTGCACTTGAAGAAACGTTCAAAGTTATTAACATTTTCCAGATTGACTGAACTTTATGTCTTAAAGTAATGATGGACTGTCGATTCTCTTTGCTTATTTGAACTGTTCTTGCCATAATATGGACTTGGTCTTTTACCAAATAGGGCTATCTTCTGTATACCACTAACCTTGTCTCAACACAACTGATTGGCTCAAACACATTAGGAAGGAAAGAAATTCCACAAATTATTTTATTTTTTGGAATTTTACCCCCTTTTTCTCCCCAATTTCGTGGTATCCAATTGTTGTAGTAGCTACTATCTTTTCTCATCGCTACAACTCCCGTACGGGCTCGGGAGAGACGAAGGTTGAAAGTCATGCGTCCTCTGATACACAACCCAACCAAGCCGCACTGCTTCTTAACACAGCACGCATCCAACCCGGAAGCCAGCCGCACCAATGCGCCGGAGGAAACACCGTGCACCTGGCCACCTTGGTTAGCGCACACTGCGCCCAGCCCGCCACAGGAGTCGCTGGTGTGCGATGAGACAAGGACACCCCTACCGACCAAGCCCTCCATAACCCGGGCGATGCTTGGCCAATTGTGCGTCGCCCCACGGACCTCCCGGTTGTGGCCGGTTACGACAGAGCCTGGGCGCGAACCCAGGGACTCTGATGGCACAGCTGGCTCTGACAAATTAACTTTTAACACGGCACACCTGTTAATTGAAATGCATTCTAGATGACTACATGAAGCTGGGTGAGAGAGTGTGCAAAGCTGTCATCAAGGCAACAGGTGGCTACTTTGAAGAATCAAAAATACATTTTGATTTGTTTAACACTTTTTTGATTACTACATGATTCCATATGTGCTATTTCATAGTTTTGATGTAGTTACTATTATTCTACAATGTAGAAAATAGTAAAAATAAAGAAAAACCCTGGAATGAGTAGGTGTGTTGGAACTTTGACTGGTACTGTACATGATATACGATTGAATCCGTGTTCATGCATCTCACTGTGCCCGTACCCATATGGGGAATAAAACTGAATGACTTGCGCCTACATATCGACAAGCATAGGGTATTACAGTTCTTCAGGTCCCATTGATAGGACAGTCTTGAACGAATCTCATCTAGGTTGTTCTCCCATGATTAAACATTCACCAATAGAACAGAGGGTAGAGACTTGTTATTCTCTATATCGCCATATTTTCCTCTTCTGTGTTAGGGATAAGGGCCTGGTCCCAGGTGAGCATTATGTCCTGCACAGTCGAATCATTGAAGTAGAATTCTTCATCCAAATTGAGGTTAGTGATCGCTGTTCTGATGTCCAGAAGCTATTTTCGGTAATAGGAAATTATGGTGGAAACATTATGTACAAAAAAACTTTAAGATCAGCACAAAAATAAAAAACACAAAATAGCATATTTGGTCAGGAGCCCGTAAAATGGACGCTATGCATCCCAGCGCCATTCTCCATCAGATTAGCTGATCCCACCTGATCATCCGGTTGGACATGACTTCAACAGGGTCACCTAGAGGGATCAGCCAATGAAGTTGGAAGTCCCACCCAGTTGACTACATTAAAATGATGGAAGCCCTCAATGGCACTGCCCATGCTAATATACTAGAGACCTCCATCACTCTATGAGAGACCACAGTGCCTTCTGCAGTAGAGCAGTGATCCATAGTCAGACTCAAATGAATATTCCCATTTACAAATTAAACAAAGCAGACTTCAGTAATAAAATAACAAAAACTTTTATGGAAAACAAATCTTGCCATTACAATGTGTCTGCTTACACTAACATAGTTCATCACTATATACTATTGACTTAGTTCTCAGTGCTATGGTATGAAAATCATAATTGATTTCTCATCAAATGTAGTCTTGTAGACAATCTAGGTTGTGTGGTCTACCCTCAAATCATGCATCACTTAATTCATTGTTTGCTTTCAAACCAATGAGTCATAATCAAAATTAAATCAGTACAGTATTTAGTGTGACTCAAAACCGCGTCATCTACAAAGCACACATTCTTTTCATAGTCTTCAAAATAATCCCCTATTCAACATATAACTGAGAAGTCCAGTATTACGGAAGAAAATGGAACAGAAGTGCCTTCAGTATTCATCGAGATTATCTGCTTTTGGGATGGATAGGCCTCTGTCCTTCAGTGCGGTCACCTTGGCTTTCTCTGTCTTCTGCTTCGCTTGCTGTTGCAATCGCTGCTCCTCCAGGATCTCCTCTATAGAAACTTGCTGCAAGACGTTGTCACACAGCTTATCAACGTCCTAAAGTGGGATTATATTAAACATACTGTCAACGTAAATGTCAAGCATGTCCTTCTGGAGAGTAATAGCAGTGGCACACGTGTAAACCCCAGCAAGTGATTGTTCTCAACTGATCAAATCAAACTGTATGTCACATGCACCAAATTCAACAGGTGTAAACCTTGCCGTAAAATATTTACTTTCAAGCCCTTAACCAGCAATGCAGATTTAAAAAATAAATAATCATATTTGCTACAAACATTTATCAAATATAAAGTACAAAAAAAGTAACAATAAAATAAAGAGGCTATATACAGTGGGGACTGGTACCGAGTCAATGTGCGGGGGTACCGGTTAGTCCAGGTAATATGTACATGTAGGAGGGGTAAAGTGACTATACATAGATAATAAACAGTGAGTAGCAGCAGCGTAAAAAAGGGGGTCAATATAAATAGTCCAGGTATCCATTTGAATAACTGTTTAGCAGTCTTGTGCTTGGGGGGTAGAAGCTGTTAAGGAGCCTTTTGGACCTAGACTTGGTGCTCCAGTACCGCTTGCCATGCGGTAGCAGAGATAACAGTCTATGACTAGGGTGGCTGGAGTCTGACGATTTTTAGGGCCTTCCTCTGACAGCACCTGGTATAGAGGTCCTGGAAGGCATGATTCTTGGCCATTGAGTTCAAGCAAAGACCATCTTAGAACGATAGAATCCTATATTTCTACTGATGAATACAGCCTTAAGATGCTTTTGGGAAACCAGGCCCTGTGTGTGAATCAACCATGCTACGTAGGTGACAACTAAAGTTTGGGCTGAGGTACTTACTAATCATGTGAGTATATTGAAAAACTGCTACACATTCAACTGAGGGGTATAACACAAAAAAATTAACAAGTTAGTCAGCTAACTTTCCTGAATATTCAGAAATAACATTTTAGTTTTAGAAAGATAAGCTTGAAATGGGCATGGTCTAAATGACTCAACAACCAAACACACATATCTATGTTTAGCTTTCTTAAATTAACCAGAAAATCAGCTGTTATTTCTGGTTTTTTATTATTCTCTATGATCCTAATTTGTAGTATATCCCCTCTGGTCTAATCAACAGGCTTACTTTAGCACAAACAAATTACTGTGTAGGCCTACTCTACTAAGGAAACTAAAGCAGCCTTGAAGTACTGATAAAGAACAAGAATGTGGCATGGATGAATACTTACTATTTCTCCAAGCAAAACAACGTTCTCTCCTCTCACAATGAAGATTCCTCTGGGGATGTCTCCAAACTTCTTGCCCACATGGATGCGCTCGACTGTTTGATGAAAAACTAGGTTGGCTGAAAGAGAAGGTGAAGAGATGAGATAGGGAAGTTAAGATCATTTTCCCTTTGATTGCCTGAATGTACCTACTTGTGAATAAGTTACATTATCTGAGTATTGACTACATCAAACTAAGCTAAGAAGGCTAGTGTTTAAACTGAAATATGATTATTAGTTTGTTAACTTGCCATACCAAACTGGTCAATGCTTCTCAGAAACCCAATTAGCGTTCGTCCATCTCGAAGAAGTACAAGATGCTTTTCTGCAAGAAAAAAAAGGAATGTTTATAGTTGAGCCACCGCACGTGGTTACAATGTATCCAAACGTTGCCCCCCACGCCACGCACAGTGAGTTTTGGGTACAATGTTGCAAGGTCGCCGCGTGTCAAATGATGAATAGTTAACAAGAAGGGGTTCATAATTTACCAGTGACTGTATTTGATCATTATCATCATCACGGTTTTCGAACGTTGGAAATGTTTTGGGCTTTTCACTCACACTTCTGTCTCAACTCAGCCTAACCTTCGCTATCCCAACTTACTGTCTATGTCATCGATGAGACTCGCGGTCCCTGGCATGTAGTTCATTTTGATCGTGTGTAGTTAATCACCGTGTATGACATGTGTCAAGACAAATCGTTAAAAAGTATATATATGTATCCTCTCTACAGGAAGAGCAGGGAACGCATGCTCAGGGAAGCACTTCCTGTAGAATTGTAACCCATTAAGCGCCGATAGCACCGAACATTGGAAAATGTTCTTCTGTAATTTATTATTGTATCCGATAATAGATAACATTGTTATTGTTATTGAATTTCGATAGAGTTATTAAAGTGACATTTTAGGCTAATATAACTTTCATAACTGATGTATATTTAGGACATTGCATTTTTCTAATAATGTAATACTTTGAATGAATATGCGTTTGGTTTTTAATAAGACACAAATATTAGGCCATTCAAACAACTACCGCGAATTGTAACCATCGCAATTTGTTTAAACAAATTATTGGTTTAAATCGACGCATTCGGTGGGATCTGCTCTAAACTCTGAGCGCCTATTGGTCAAAATACCAAATATTCCACGCACGTGGGAAAAGGAAAAGGGAGGGGCGAAAATTAAAGGGGCAAACAATGATATATTTAGCTGCCCATGGTCAATGCCTTCAACAACTCGATAATTTCAATAAAGCTTTTGTTTTTCATAGCAGTCAGAGCGCTCCGATTTGACAGTTCATTTTATCACGATTTATTTTAATGACAAACGACAGAAGTGCTGGGGACGCTGCTTGGGTGATGCATCATCAAATGCAGTCGAATCCCAAATCCGCCTGGCCCTCAAATTTCAACTCGGAAAATAATAACGTGAACTGGAATAACGCTATGGTACGACACATTGTATAGCTAATTCATGTCAACACGTAGATAACTAGTTATGTTAATCACATTTTAGAACATACGATGTAATGTTCGTAAACACGCGTTAGTATTTTTGTACTGTGTATATAGTTGAGCGTTCATTAGCTAGCTAGCTAGCTAGTTAGCCTGCGTTCTAGCCAGCCACTTTAGCTAGCTAACCGTCTTCTGACCGTTTGCCCATCTACCTAACTAGTAAGATGTCCTATATTGCAAGCTACCTAACTTGCTTATTTGGTTATATTTGACATGCAGATTGTCTAGTTATGCAGTTTGTAGTGTATGATTTATATCCTAGCTAGTTAATAGCTACTGTTTTGTGATTCTTCTGCTGCTAGCTAACCTATTATGTAATACAGTAGGAAATGCTTTTGCATTCGGTCAGTGTCTTGCTTCATTACTAGACGATTGGATACTTTAGTCAAACAAGTTCTTGAAGTGACGTGACTATAGAGGTCTGGGGTTACTGTTTACTCATGTCGATATAGTTGACTATTTAAACATTGCGGATTTTGAGCCCTGGTAAAATTTCTTATCATATGCCCACAGGACGCTTCCCAATACCCTGGTTACTCCTCAAACTACTGGTATCCCCAGACACATTCCACAGCAGGGCACTATCCAAATGCCTACCCTTCAGGATCTGACGTACAGCCACCTTACAACCCACAGGTACAGTACGGCCTCATGTTATGTCATAGCAAAGGCCCTCTAAATCCACCTCTATACATGGGGATTAAGTCCTAATCCGTCATCTCAAAGGCTCTCACCCTTCCTTGACACTTTGTTACTCACGCACAAATATTTTCACAGACTGGCAGTCTGGCACTCACATTCAAACCCTTACTGATGTATGCACACATTCCCTCTCTCTCCCTATCCAGGCAATGCAAGCATATCCAAATGGCCACGGCGTCTATAACACTGGTCCAGGCCAATATCCGGCAAATTCTTTCCACCCATCCAACCCATTCTACTGTGCAGAGCAGATGTCTCCCAGGCAGGCAACAGGCCAGTACCCTAGCCAGGGCTGCCCAGGACCAGAGCAGAGCACAGGCGGGTCAGGACAACCCCACACCCAGCACCAACATCAGCACCACCACTACCCTGGACCACACTGTCAAGGGGTAAGTGCATTCAACCAGGGCAGTGTTTAAGTGTCTGAGGTAAAGGCAGTTGGGCATAATGGCTCTTGTCTATTTTCTCCCAGGCCCCTAGCTATCCTCCTGGGTCTTACACACACTATGGGGAAGGTGGTCCTGCATTGCCTGCAAACCCCCAATACCCCACTGGACAGGCCCTTCACCCTAGGCCGCAGGCTGAGGCTTGGGCCCACTCGGGTGGGTATGGGCCCTCACACCAGCAGTGGCAGCCAGGCACCCAACCTCTACACAGCAACTATGGGAACCCTGTCCGCCCACAACACCCCCCAGCCTGGCCAGGCACTGGCACTGGAGCCCCACCCCCCTATGAAGCCAAGGTACGTGTGGAACACAAGGGAGGCATCTCAAAGACCTAAATTGGCCTTTGGTCGTCTCGCTCCTTTATTTGAACATGTTGTTTCTAAAATACCCTCTAAGTGGTACTAATTTTGTTCTTCTTGGAAGAAAGGGGATAGTTCAGAAATGATCATACCCTCCTCTGGTACCATAGCAGTCTTGGGTCTGAATTAATTTAATTTCTATTCATTACACACTAATTGTGTAAAAAAAATATTTTTTACCTCCTCAGGACCAGCACTACCCAGGACCCCACCAGCACCAGTGTGCCCCACAGGTGGGACCCAAACCCAGACCAGCCCCCTCCCCTAACCCCACTAATGGCAAGCCCGTCGACTTCAGCTCACCTCCCCAGATGTACAACAAACCAGGACGAGGTGGGGTGCAGGAGCCAAAGCCTTCCCAGGGTGAGCCTCCAACCCAGCCCCAGGGGCCAATCGGGCCCCAGCCCCTGAGCGACAACCCCAGCTTGGCCAAAGTCCAGCAGGTCATGGCCCGGGTGCTTTTGCTCCATGAGGATGTGGATGAGTTTGTGGGTAAAAAATCGGACAAGAGTTACCGATACCTGGAGGAACTGCTGACCAAGGAACTGCTGGTTCTGGACTCAGTGGAGACCCAGGGACAGGAAGTGGTCAGGCAGGCCCGGAAGGAGGCTGTGCAGAGGATCCAGGCCATCCTGGACCGGCTGGAGAAAAAGGCCTTCTGAATTGGACCGGTTCTGGTTCTAAGGGTCTTGCTGTTCTTTTTTTGTGACATTTGAATCTAAACCGGTCCCTTGGAATTAAATGCCCAATTCTCTGTTTGTTGACTACATCTCCTGGATCGTAAAGGTTTAGATAGACTGGTTCTCAACAAGGACTTTTGGTTTGGAATCAGGCCAGCTTATGCTACTTCACGCAGGTGTGATCAGGAACATAAGAGATGCCATGTCAAAGTATTCATGATGGCAAATGTAATGGTTGTACATATCAAGTCATGACTAAGTTATGGTGTTGTTGGGTTAGTTGTCATAACCCGACATTAGTGTCCATGATGGCTTAAAGCATCGGTTATGTCATGCTTGTGCCAGTGTAATGTAGTCTTATAATGGTGGTTTCATATAGTGTCACCATGTTCATTTCAAAGTAGGTAAATGTTGCCCCTTAATCACTGATAGGGTGAGATGTTTTTGCTTGGTTAATAAGGCTTGGATTTGGCATAGGCTAATCTGATCCTAGATCTGTGTTCAAAGGCCACTTCTACCATGAGTGTTCCATTCACCATGTTTTCTTACATGTTGTGAACCATTTGCACTACCATGAGATTTTCCCTTTATCACTCACCCCAACCTTATCACCCACCTGTCATTGTAAGCAGAATGCAAACAGTGTGCATTCACACACAGCCTTCCAAATTGCCGCAGGGATTTACATTAAGGGTTGCCCTATTGCCTTTGTCAAGTTAACTGGGCGGTTATGCAAGTTGAGCTTGCTCTGAGGTTGCTCCATTAGTCAGGTGATATGTTTTTAAAAAGTGAATACAACCAAACTGCAAAGAATTTCAATAGCCTAAAACTGATATCCCTTTAGGTGAAAGACAGGATTTATGGCAGTTGGGCAGGTCACACTTTTTTTTTTTTTAACTGATTTAAAAAAAGTGAAAGGCAGGCAATATGGCGCTTCTGCTTAATTTACATTTGAGCAAGTGATCATAATATTTGAGCAACCAAAAAAATCATCCTGACTTGCCTTTGTAGACTTTAATATCAATCCATAGGTGGGTAACGTTACACACACAGTATCTACAAAGGTAGAGTCAATTGCTTTTCAATGCGGTCGATGGAAGAAATTCAATTAATGACTTAAAGTTGCTCAATGGAAATATTGAGGAAGTTTCAATTCACTCCCTGAATAAATTAATGTTTTAATTCCATCTATCCTAACCCTGGTATGTATGTATGTATAGTAGTTGGTCTACAACTCCTCCACAATGCTTTTGCCATTGATTGGTGTTAGACATTGTAATTAAGTGCAGGCCTAGGATCAGTTTAGTGTTATTCTTCGAAGGACGAAAAGGAAAACTGACCTTAGACCCTGTTCAATTACTTCCTTCTTTAGAGTAATCTCTGACCTTTCTACCACAGTTTTACCATTCAAGTTCATATCAGACCAGGACCCATATCCATAAATAGTCTCGGAATATGAGTGATGATCTAGTATCAGGTCCACCCTGTCCATATAATCTTATTCATTATGATCTAAAAGGCTAAACTGAACCTAGATCAGCACTCCTACGTAGAGGCTTTGTGGATACGGGCCCAGTGATATTTTAAGGAAGAAGGATGTATTGAAACAGGTGGTTGGGGTCAGCTTCATCCTACAGCACTATGATTGGATGTTTATTTATTTCTAAACCACAAATCAAATCACTTTCTTAGATTGTGTTAATTTCTTAGAAATCAGCTACTTTGTTGATCAAAATAAATAATAATAATCACGAGTGCCATAATATCGGCAGGTGCTTTTTCAAATCGTTATAAAAAATAAACTTTAAATCTCTTAAGCTTTGCATGGATCAAAATGTTCTGTTTGTCATGTTTCCTTTTTTCCTGTGATGTTATTTTTGTGTTCAGATAGAGAACCATTAGCTAACTAAAATATCTATATTTGTAACAGGGACCAAGGTCCTGTCTACAGCGGTTTCTGACGTAATGCATGTTTCCAACATAAGATGGGACTATTTTCCTGACTGATTCAGAAATGACTACAGCTCAAACATATGAATTGCATTAAATGTCAGTACATTTTTCAAATGTGTTATGCATGTTATTGTATAGTCTTTTGGAAAACATACCATAAACACTCAAAATTAACAAGAGTTTGTCATATAATAGGTGGGAGAGAGAAAGTGAAAGACGTTTGAATGAAGTGAGGGGTAATGAAAGTGAGACAACACACTGCAAGCTGATACACAGTACCAGTCAAACAAGTTTGGACACACCTACTCATTCCAGGTTTTTCTTTATTTTTACTATTTTCTACATTGTAGAATAATAGTGTAGACTTAAACAATGAAATAACACATGTAATCATGTAGTAACCAAACACTGTTAAACAAATCAACATATTTTATATTAGATTCTTCAAAGTAGCCACCCTTTGCCGAGTGGCACAGCGGTCTAAGGCACTGCATCTCAGTACTAGAGGCGTCACTACAGGCCCTGGTTCGATTCCAGGCTGTATCACAACTGGCTGGGATTGGGAGTCCCATAGGGCGGTGCACAATTGGCCCAGCGATGTTAGGGTTTGGCTGGGGTAGGCCATCATTGTAATTAAGAATTTGTTCTTAACTGACTTGCCTAGTTAACTTTGACATTTCTTCAAGTGCAGTCGCAAAAACCATCAACCACCATGATGAAAATGACTCTCATGAGGACCACCACAGGAATGGAAAACCCAGAGTTACCTCTGCTGCAGAGGATAGAGTTAACTGCACCTCAGATTGCAGCCCAAATAAGTTAAACAGACATATCTCAACACCAACTGTTCAGAGGAGACTTTGTGAATCAGGCCTTCATGGGGAAATTGCTGCAAAGAAACCACTACTAAAGGACACCAATAAGAAGAGACTTGCTTGGGCCAAGAAACACAAGCAATGGTCATTAGACCTGTGGAAATCTGTCCTTTCATCTGATGTGTCCAAATTTGAGATTTTTGGTTCCAACTGCCGTGTCTTTGTGAGATGCAGAGTAGGTTAACAGATGATCTCTGCATGTGTGGTTCCCACCGTGAAGCATGGAGGAGGTGATGTGATGGTGCTTTGCTGGTGACACTGTCAGTGATTAATTTATCATCAAGTCACACTTAACCTGCATAGCTACCACAGCATTATGCAACGATATGCCATCCCATCCAGCTTGCACTTAGTGGGACTATCATTTGTTTATCAACAGGACAATGACCCAACATACCTTAAGGCTGTGTAAGGGCTATTTGACCAAGAAGGAGTGATGGAGTGCTACATCAGATGACCTGGCCTCCACAATCACCCGACCTCAACTCAATTGAGACGGTTTGAGATGAGTTGGACCACAGAGTGAAGGAAAAGCAGCCAACAAGTGCTTAGCATATGTGGGAGCTCCTTCAAGACAGTTGGAAAAGCATTCCTCATAAAGCTGGTTGTGAGAATGCCAAGAGTGTGCAAAGCTGTCATCAAATCAAAGGGTGGCTGCTTTTGAAGAATCTAAAATATATTTTGATTGATTTAACAATTTCTTGGTTACTACATGATTCCATATGTGTTATTTCATAGTTTTGATGTCTTCACTATTATTCTACAATGTAGAAAATAGTACAAATAAAGAAAAACCCATAGGTGTCCAAACTTTTGACTGGTACTGTATTTTCTCTATGGATTTAATTTATTCTGTCATTCATTCTGTGATTAGTTTACCTCCTTAAAGAAACCCTATGTCAGAATGACTAGCCATGAGGAAAATGAAATGAATGTATTTTGGTGAAGTTGAGACGGCCGCACATACACCCTTGCCTGCCAACTAGCGTTCAGATCTTTAAATAGATAGCTATTTTGATGCGAAAGCAAAACAGTCTCTCCGAGCCTTGTGGAAAACGCATTGAATTTGATTTATGGGACAGGGCATCAGATGGCTCTGAAGACTCCCAGGAGCGAGCAACTCTGAAGCAAAGCACCGGTATAAAACCTACACCTGTTCATCTCTCTTTAGGATCCCTGTGAAACAAACCTACAATCATTACTTTTGCTGCTCTAGAAAGAAGTATGGAGATGTAGTCTGCCTCCCTTGCATAGTGATAGACAAGATCCTTTATACAGTAGGGCTCATTTACACTGTTCTTTCCAAGGTCCGGTTCCAGCAAAACGCAGCAGCTGCAACATATATATTGTTTAATTATCTTTATTCTCGGACTGGGCTTCAAACCATTTTGAAGAAAAACTGGATTTGTATGTAACCTGCGGAGGTATTGTATCAGAGCTTTATCAGATATTTTAAAAGCAGAACAACATGTCTTTTACCTCCAAACTCCCCCCGTCCTGGAACGACAGACCCCCTCCTCGTAAGGTGGAGATTGACCTGAGTTCACCGGGGCTGGCTGTGTTGGAGCTGGAACGACTCCTGTTCACTGGGAAAGCCATCAACAGCCATGCAGACGAAGTGTGGCCCAGACTTTACATTGGAGACCAGTAAGTGCAGTGACAATACTTGTCCTTTCATATTGGTTGACACTGGAATTTAACCTAGGGTCACTTTAAGTGGACAAGAATTTTGTATGTCGTCGGCTCCATAGAGACTAATCCAAGGCATCATTTGGACAAGGCTCCAATGTGTGTAAGGGGAGCTGATCATAAATCAGTTTTTAAATGCTTGGGACCTCTAAAGTAACTTGAGTGCTCTGTTCGGTGTTGGGAAAGTGTATAGGTTTATCTGATAATAGTTCCCAATGTGGACCTCAGTAGTGTGAATTCTTAATATCAGATTGCCAGATATTTGCTCTTATCCAATCTATATAGATCTAGCATAAACGTAAGGCCTCAGTGTCCAGAACTTTGTCAACAGACCTGGAAATTGTTACTTGTTCATTGTGGACTGCATTTATTTGTTTATTCTAGTCTTGTCCTCAACATAGTTATGCGATACTGGTTTTGAATGATCTTGAACCTTGTGGTTTTCATAGGGACAGTGCTACGAATGTCCGCCAGTTGGCCAACCATCATGTCACCCACGTCTTGAATGCAAACCACAGTAAACGGCGAGACGGTGCGGAGACTTACCTGGGAATGAACATCAAGTACTTTGGCATCGAGGCTCATGACTCCTGTAACTTTGACATGAGTGTCAACTTCCAGACTGCCGCAGACTTCATCCACAGGGCCCTCAGTGGAGGAGGTGAGTGGAAGTCCAGACCAGGGGCTTGTTCAGTGGAGGAGGTGAGTGGAAGTCCAGACCAGGGGCTTGTTCAGTGGAGGTGAGTGGAAGTCCAGACCAGGGGCTTGTTCAGTGGAGGAGGTGAGTGGAAGTCCAGACCAGGGGCTTGTTCAGTGGAGGAGGTGAGTGGAAGTCCAGACCAGGGGCTTGTTCAGTGGAGGAGGTGAGTGGAAGTCCAGACCAGGGGCTTGTTCAGTGGAGGTGAGTGGAAGTCCAGACCAGGGGCTTGTTCAGTGGAGGAGGTGAGTGGAAGTCCAGACCAGGGGCTTGTTCAGTGGAGGTGAGTGGAAGTCCAGATCAAGGGCTTGTTCAGTGGAAGAGGTGAGTGGAAGTATTTTTTTAAATTGAACCTTAATTTAACTAGGCAAGTCAGTTAAGAACAAATACTTATTTACAATGACGGCCTGCCTACCCTGGCCAAACCCGGACGATGCTGGGCCAATTGTTCGCCGCGCTTTGGGACTCCAAAGCGGAAGTTCAAAAAGGGAGTTTAAAAGTTAAGTACTGCCTCATTGATTGTACTAAAGTACTTCATCGTTTATTGAATGTACTAGTTTGTTACAGAGTAATACATTGTTCCAATGGAAAATGCCTGTATAATGTTAAAAGTGTGGTATGGCCAAGTGTATGATGAAATGTGCATTGTACATGTCAAAGAATTGTTTCCTATGCAAACATGACATTTCTATCTGCAACGCAGTGAAAGGTCACACTGAAAGGAAGCAGGAGTTTCCAGAGGGGAAGTTACAATACCACACTGTGCTTAATGGGAAAAATCCATGTTCTCTACCCTCTACCCCCCACCCCACCTCTCCCTCTTTCTACCCCTTACCTCTCCCTCTTTCTACCCCTTACCTCTCCCTCTTTCTACCCCTTACCTTTCCCTCTTTCTACCCCCCCACCTCTCCCTCTTTCTACCCCCCCACCTCTCCCTCTTTCTACCCCCCCACCTCTCCCTCTTTCTACCCCCCCACCGCTCCCTCTTTCTACCCCCCCACCCCTCCCTCTTTCTACCCCCCCACCGCTCCCTCTTTCTACCCTCCCACCCCTCCCTCTTTCTACCCTCCCACCCCTCCCTCTTTCTACCCCCCCACCTCTCCCTCTTTCTACCCCCCCACCTCTCCCTCTTTCTACCCCCCCACCTCTCCCTCTTTCTACCCCCCCACCTCTCCCTCTTTCTACCCCCCCAACTCTCCCTCTTTCTACCCCCCCAACCTCTCCCTCTTTCTACCCCCCCACCTCTCCCTCTTTCTACCCCCCCAACCTCTCCCTCTTTCTACCCCCCCACCTCTCCCTCTTTCTACCCCCCCACCTCTCCCTCTTTCTACCCCCCCCACCTCTCCCTCTTTCTACCCCCCCCACCTCTCCCTCTTTCTACCCCCCCACCTCTCCCTCTTTCTACCCCCCCACCACTCCCTCTTTCTACCCCCCCACCTCTCCCTCTTTCTACCCCCCCACCTCTCCCTCTTTCTACCCCCCCACCTCTCCCTCTTTCTACCCCCCCACCTCTCCCTCTTTCTACCCCCCACCACTCCCTCTTTCTACCCCCCCACCTCTCCCTCTTTCTACCCCCCACCACTCCCTCTTTCTACCCCCCACCACTCCCTCTTTCTACCCCCCACCACTCCCTCTTTCTACCCCCCACCTCTCCCTCTTTCTACCCCCCCACCGCTCCCTCTTTCCACCCTCCCACCTCTCCCTCTTTCTACCCTCCCACCTCTCCCTCTTTCTACCCCCCACCTCTCCCTCTTTCTACCCCCCCATCTCTCCCTCTTTCTACCCCCACCTCTCCCTCTCCCTACCCCCCACCTCTCCCTACCCCCATCTCTCCCTCTTTCTACCCCCACCTCTCCCTCTTTCTACCCCCACCTCTCCCTCTCCCTACCCCCCACCTCTCCCTACCCCCATCTCTCCCTCTTTCTACCCCCACCTCTCCCTACCCCCACCTCTCCCTCTTTCTTCCCCCCCCTCTCCCTCTTTCTTCCCCCCCACCTCTCCCTCTTTCTTCCCCCCACCTACCCCTCCACTCTTTCTACCCTCTACCCCCACCTACCCCTCTTTCTACCCCCACCTCTCCCTCTTTCTACCCCCTACCCTCCCTCCTCTCCCTCTTTCTACCCCTCACCTCTCCCTCCTTCTACCCCCCACCTCTCTCTCTTTCTACCGCCCACCTCTCCCTCTTTCTACCCTCTACCACCCCACCTCTCCCTCTCCCTACACCCCACCTCTCCCTACCCCCATCTCTCCCTCTTTCTACCCCCCACCTCTCCCTCTTTCTTCCCCACACCTCTCCCTCTTTCTTCCCCCCCACCTCTCCCTCTTTCTACCGCCCACCCCTCCCTCTTTCTACCCCCTACCCTCCCTCCACTCCCTCTTTCTACCGCCCACCCCTCCCTCTTTCTACCCTCTACCACCCCACCTCTCCCTCTTTCTACCCTCTACCACCCCAACTCTCCCTCTTTCTTCCCCCCCACCTCTCCCTCTTTCTTCCCCCCACCTCTCCCTCTTTCTTCCCCCCCACCTCTCCCTCTTTCTACCCCCTCACTTCTCCCTCTTTCTTCCCCCTCACTTCTCCCTCTTTCTTCCCCCCACCTCTCCCTCTCTCTTTCTTCCCCCCCACCTCTCCCTCTTTCTTCCCCCCCACCTCTCCCTCTTTCTACCCTCCCCCCTCTCTCTCTCTTTCTACCCTCTACCCCCCACCGCTCCCTCTTTATACCCTCTACCCCCCCCCACCTCTCCCTCGTTCTACCCCCCACCTCTCCCTCTTTCTACCCCCCACCTTTCCTTCTTTCTTCCCCTCACCTCTCCCTCACCTCTCCCTCTTTCTATCCCCCCACATCTCCCTCTTTCTTCCCCCTCACCTCTCCCTCTTTCTTCCCCCTTACCTCTCCCTCTTTCTACCCCCTCACTTCTCCCTCTTTCTTCCCCCCCACCTATCCCTCTTTCCCCCCCCCACCTATCCCTCTTTCTCCCCCCCACCTCTCCCTCTTTCTACCCCCCACATTTCCTTCTTTCTTCCCCTCACCTCTCCCTCACCTCTCCCTCTTTCTCCCCCCCCACCTCTCCCTCTTTCTTCCCCCCCACCTCTCCCTCTTTCTTCCCCCCCCACCTCTCCCTCTTTCTTCCCCCCCCACCTCTCCCTCTTTCTTCCCCCCCACCTCTCCCTCTTTCTTCCCCCTCACCTCTCCCTCTTTCTACCCCCTCACTTCTCCCTCTTTCTTCCCCCCCACCTATCCCTCTTTCTTCCCCCCCACCTCTCCCCACCCCCCACCTCTCCCTCTTTCTACCACCCCACCTCTCCCTCTTTCTACCCTCTACCACCCCACCTCTCCCTCTTTCTACCCTCTACCACCCCACCTCTCCCTCTTTCTACCACCCCACCTCTCCCTCTTTCTACCCTCTACCACCCCACCTCTCCCTACCCTCTACCACCCCACCTCTCCCTCTTTCTACCACCCCACCCCACCTCTCCCTCTTTCTACCCTCCCACCTCTCCCTCTTTCTACCCCCTCCTCTTTCTACCCTCTATCCCCCCACCTCTCCCTCAGGTATAGTGCTGGTGCACTGTGCAGTGGGGGTGAGTCGTTCAGCCACCCTGGTTCTTGCCTACCTGATGCTGAGACAGAACCTGACCCTGGTGGATGCCATCTGCGCCGTGAAGGACAACCGCGGTGTGATCCCCAACAGAGGCTTCCTCCGACAACTCATCAACCTGGATACCAAACTGTATGGCCACCTCCGCAACACTACCTACACCTAGAAGACTGACTATATCAGCTTCTATTCTATTCTCTTTCGTCTATTTGAGCAGTGGGTCACAAACCTTTTCTTTTTTGGGAAACATTCATAAAAAAAGAATCATACTGTGACACTTTCTGTATTTTCAAAGTTCTATATCTTGAAAATGTAATTGCTGACATGCAAAACATTTTGGTACTGTACCAGCAGTGGACTAATGAAACAAATACCAAAATATAGTTTGAGTGTAATTTTCCTTTAAGTTGGTGAAGGCTATGTGGGAGTCTTGCATTCTAGTTCCCAGTATTCAAAGTTTAGCTGTATTCCATGTTCTGCTTTTCCTAGCAGTGTCTGGCTGTAGAATTATTTTTACATACCTCCCTTTAGAGATAAGACCACTGATGGTTTGGAGGTCAAACTTGAGAAACCTGTCTTATTGGGAAATAAGTGTAGCCTACTGTAACTTAAGCTTGTGTTGTACACATTTTCGGCAACATACATTTTTTTATTGAGTATTTTGTATGTTTCAAGCTGATATGAGTATGCAATTATTATGACATATTAAAGTATGTGTGAATACATTTTCCTAGTACTTCCCTGTTTCTTCCTCGTGTTGCAGAAGCTCCGAGTTCCAACCACAGAACCTGTGACTTCTCTATTTTCTCCCAGCATGACACAATGCCCCATGGCATAAATACTGTACCTCCACATCATGGCGTTGGTTCATCTGTAAAGGCTTTGAATTTAAATGTAATTTAATATTTCAATGCATGTCTCTTCTAATTGCACAGGGTTAGCCTATATGAAAAGGTGACGCCTTAAATTAATAGCGTATTCACTCAGCAGGTCAAAATTCACAGTCTTGTCTGGAGCCTATCTCCTCCTCTGAAGAGGAGGTGTAGCAAGGATCGGACCATAATGCGGCGTAGTTGGTGTTCATGTTCTTTAATAAAGAAAAAACTCAAACATGAACATAATACAAAACAATCAACGTGAAAAACTGAAACAGCCTATCTGGTGCAAACTAACACAGAGACAGGAACAATCACCCACCAAACACTCAAAGAATATGGCTGCCTAAATATGGTTCCCAATCAGAGACAACGATAAACACCTGCCTCTGATTGAGAACCACTCCAGACAGCCATAGACTATACTAGATAACCCCACTAAGCCACAATCCCAATACCTACGAAAACCCCAAGACAAAACACACCACATAATAAACCCATGTCACACCCTGGCCTGACCAAAATAATAAAGAAAACACAAAATACTAAGACCAGGGCGTGACACTATCCTCTACTGGCCTTTAAAGGTCCAATCCATCCGTTTTATCTCAATATTAAATCACGCAGACTCGGTCTCAACCTTTAAGTCTTTATTGAAGACTCATCTCTTCAGTAGGTCCTATGATTGAGTGTAGTCTGGCCTAGGAGTATGAAGGTGAATGGAAAGGCAATGGAGCGACGGACCGCCCTTGCTGTCTCTGCCTGGCCTGTTCCCCTCTCTCCACTGGGATTCTCTGCCTCTAACCCGATTACAGGGGCTGAGTCACTGGCATACTGGTGCTCTTTCATGCCGTCCCTAGGAGGGGTGCGCCACTTGAGTGGGTTAAGTCACCGATGTGATCTTCCTGTCCGGGTTGGCGCCCCCCCCCCCCTTGGGTTGTGCCGTGGCGGAGATCTTTGTGGGTTATACTCGGCCTTGTCTCAGGATGGTAAGTTGGTGGTTGAAGATATCCCTCTAGTGGTGTGGGGGCTGTGCTTTGGCAAAGTGGGTGGAGTTATATCCTGCCTGTTTGGCCCTGTCTGGGGGTATCGTTGGATGGGGCCGCAGTGTCTCCCGACCCCTCCTCTCTCAGCCTCCAGTATTTATGCTGCAGTAGTTTGTACTGGGGGGCTAGGGTCAGTCTGTTATATCTGGAGTATTTCTCCTGTCTTATCCGGTGTCCTGTGTGAATTTAAGTATGCTCTCTCTAATTCTCTCTTTCTTTCTGAGGATCTGAGCCCTAGGACCATGCCTCAGGACTACCTGGCATGATGACTCCTTGCTGTCCCCAGTCCACCTGGCCGTGCTGCTGCTCTAGTTTCAACTCTTCTGCCTGCGGCTATGGAACCCTGACCTGTTCACCGGACACGCTACATGTCCCAGACTTGCTGTTTTCAACTCTCTAAAGACAGCAGGAGCGGTAGAGATACTCTGAATGATCGGCTATGAAAAGCCAACTGACATTTACTCCTGAGGTGGTGACCTGTTGCACCCTCAACAACCACTGTGATTATTACTATTTGACCATGCTGGTCATCTATGAACGTTTGAACATCTTGGCCATGTTCTGTTATAATCTCCACCCGGCACAGCCAGAAGAGGACTGGCCACCCCTCATAGCCTGGTTCCTCTCTAGGTTTCTTCCTAGGTTTTGGCCTTTCTAGGCAGTTTTTCCTAGCCACCGTGCTTCTACACCTGCATTGCTTGCTGTTTTGGGTTTTAGGCTCGTTTCTGTACAGCACTTTGAGATATCAGCTGTAAGGAGGGCTTTATAAATACATTTGATTTGATTTCTGGGTCAAAACTAACTACCTTACTGTGATTGTTTTCAATTAAAATTGTCATAAAGAAACAAAACTAGATATAATCACAGATATATTTCTCAAGCAATAATTTGGCTAGGACTGTCTGGGAGTGGTCCGAATTGGGAGGGGGAAACTGAAAACTAGTTGTTATTGGCAAAGAGGTTTGGAACTCTTTCTTATTGGTCTATTAAACTAATTTACCGCCTGGTGATGACAATATAGTGTATATATAGTGTATATAAAACACAGGAAAATCGGCACTGGGCCTTTAAAACAGAATTACCTGGTTCCACTGCTAGATATGATGTGGCTCATTAATGTATCATCTGGGATTTACAGCTAATGCAAACAATGACCACATACACATTTTGCAACAAAGGAGTCTCCATTTCCAATTATGTTATGGCTCAATTTACCACCCGATAAATATGTTTGTCTGGTGGAATAACAGATATTCTTACCTGACAATACCATAGTGCACAGGACCGTGTGCTTCAAGAAATCTCACATGTCAAACTGGAATCTCCTGACTTCCCCCTTGCACATTGCGTAGGAGTTGTCTTGCAGGCTTTTTCTATAAGCGCTTCCTCCTTTTTAGTTTTTAATAACACACTGTCATACAGGGAGACAGATCTGTTCGACCTGAACTGTGAGAAAATGTTACTCACTGTGATGTTGTGTTTACCTGTAATTTTTGTCCCGTGGAGCGACTCATTACCGACGAGACGACAGCCGGGTCCAGTCAACAACCGACCGATTATCGGTGCGTAAAAAAAATAATAGTTTTTTGTTGTTGGGTAAAACGATAAAAAAATATACAATTTAGAAAAAACTAACAAATAGTATACAACGGTACAAACATTACAAACAGTCAGGGGAATACAGACAATACATTTTAAATACCTGTACAAAGATTGAGTTTTGATTGCTTTGTTATGAGAAGAAGAACTTGTGTTAATATATTGCAAAATTGGTTTTCGACTCATAAATGTACATGTGTGTTGTTGTTTGTGTCACACTGCTATGCTTTATCTTGGCCAGGTCGCAGTTGTAAATGAGAACTTGTTCTCAACTAGCCTACCTGGTTAAATAAAAGTGAAATAAATAAATAAAATAAAAAATGAATATAGAATTTAGCCAAAAATAACAATTAGGTTGCATAGATCAATAACTTTGTTTTGAAGAGGAATAAAGTCAATACATGCCAAATTGAAATTGTTATAGAATTTATATATTAATGAAAATGAATGGACTCTAAAGGCAGAAACTGAAGACAGTGAATTACTTTTGCTCATTATGTAGTCTACAGATACTCTCATCAAACTTCACTGGAACTTTCTGAGAAGTCCTGATGGATGGACACTGTTATGGACTGTAGCTTATAATGTCTGTATGTCCCACAGGAATTTTAACTCAAGAAGTAGAAGATGATGTGATGAAGCCGTTTGGAAAGACCTACATCCCTGCTTCCTATGTAAAGTATATAGAGTCAGCGGGAAGTAGAGTGGTACCTATCAGGTAGGCCGACATAAAGTTCTCAACTTCTCACTTTCGATAAGTATCATTTTTCTTCTGTTTCATGGACAAAGCAAAATCCATACCCCAAGGGGGTACATACCAATATTACATCTACACTTCCGTAAAAAATAAAGTAAATGTGTAATTGTTGTGTTATTTGTTAAGTCAGGTTCCCTTGAGCTAATATTAGGCTTTGGTTGACGATCTGATGACAATCACTATCAAACATGTGCAAAAGTAGAGACAATTTGAGAGGGGGCACATCCTGTAAATAACTGATTGAACATAGCAGCCTATAACTGTGCATGGCTGGTCATCCAAAATGTATTTCTCAAACCTTCAAAAGCTTTACCCCTTTTAATCAGTGCCTGTTCCTCTCCTACAGGTTGACTCAGAGTACTGCCGAGTATGAGAAGATTTTCAAGTCAATTAATGGGTAAGCTATCGTATTATCATTTCTTTCCTATATAGGAATTGTGTGTATTTGATTGTTTTTACATGATTGCAAACCAATGTAAAATGATTGATTGATTTATTGATTGATCGATCTCATAGCCTGCTGCTCATCGGAGGTTCGTCAGATCTCGAGACGTCAGTCTTTGCAAAGGTGGCAGGGATCTTCTACAGGCTTGCCCTCAAGGTCAGTGGTGCTGCTGAACAAAGCTAGCTACTGTCTGTCTATCTAACGCTCTGTAGGCCTCTTTTTACATCTGTCCATTTGATTGTATGTATGTTTACCATCAGTAAACATCTCACATTATCCCAAAAGTGTCTAATAGCCTGATGTGTTCCCTTGTTTCAGGCCAATGATGCTGGAGACTCCTTCCCTATCTGGGGCACATGTCTAGGGATGCAACTGCTGACTTGTCTGGTGGCTGGAGAGAACCTGCTGACCAAAACCACAGCTGAGAACATGGCCCTTCCCCTGAACCTCACCAAAGGTATGGCCCAATCCTTTCACACCTCTGTAGGGGAGTCAAGTGCTAAGAATAAGGTCAGGGATACGGTTTGGGACTGGGTCTGAAGCATAGACCGTATGGTCTGAAGACTTCCTTATGATGCACATGCTAAAATGGACCACTGGAGGGCAGAGAATACTTCCGATCAAGACAGAAGAAGAGTGGTCTTATGTCAACATTTCAATGAAGCTCATGAGGGAAACTTCATCCTGGCAACTCCCACACTTATTGTAAAACAGTTTCTATCTTCACGTAGTGCATTTCTGCTTCCTCTTGACTGATGAATTTTGCTCCCTGTGGTTGTAACCTAAAGAACTACATTGGAATGTCTTTCTTCTCTCCCTGCAGAGGGCCATTCCAGTCAAATGTTCCAGGGGTTCCCCAGTGATGTCATGAAGGCATTATCCCAGGAAGCTTTGACAGGGAATTTTCACCAATATGGAGTGACCATGAAGGTGCAATCAGATTTCAAATGAGTATTGGTTAGTGTACAGCTCTGTTGAACACAATATGACTCTGTACTGGTGTTGACTATTAACTCCTTTGCTTACAGACATTCAAGGAAAATGAGAAGTTACAAAGTTTCTTCTCCATCTTGTCCACGAACACAGCTGAAAATGGTGCCATCTTTGTCTCAACCATGGAAGGTATAATCAACTACAAGTAGAATTACAGTTTTAAATGTGTCATCCATTCAGTGAATAAAATGGGCCTGTAACAGATCACAGTGATTTACATAGTTTTTTTGCATAAAGCAGTTTGGGTGGGCTGCATAATCTGTATGAGCTATGCTGTACATATGAATGGTTGTTATCATTATAATAATTGTATTCACTAAATTGTATAGTGTAATGATACTATTGCTCTGATTGCTCACCACCAGGAAGGACGTCTAAGGAAATAGGGTGTAGTCTGCTTGCTGTCATAAGGTAACGTGAGATCCTGTGTTGAGTTTGGAACTGTCTTCCCCCCCAGGGAGGACCTACCCCTTCTATGGGGTCCAGTGGCATCCTGAGGTGAACCGTTTCCAGTGGGACCCCAAACTCAACTTCCCCCACTCCTCAGACGCTGTACGCGTTGCCTCCCTACTGGCTGAGTTCTTTGTCAATGAAGGTGGGTAATCAGATCACACCTATTGAAGTTTAATCGTTGTGTTCTTCA
Organism: Oncorhynchus mykiss; assembly: GCF_057628025.1. Taxonomy (NCBI): domain Eukaryota; kingdom Metazoa; phylum Chordata; class Actinopteri; order Salmoniformes; family Salmonidae; genus Oncorhynchus; species Oncorhynchus mykiss. The sequence continues at coordinate 71,733,838 of NC_143032.1, forward strand.
CAGTCAGACAGATACAGTATATTGTATTGTACATGTTATTTTATGACAGTGTTGTGTTAACTAGTGAGGTTTCGTAAATCGTGAAATTTGGCCTTTTGGATGCACAATAAAGTTCTATTCTGTGGTAAAAGGCAGGAGAAGTTTGCATCACTTCGACCAGCCTGAGGAAGAGGCTGTGTCACTCATATACAACTACACACCAACCTACGCTGGCAACTTCACTGGATACGAGCAGATCTACTTCTTCTGAGATGTTGAAGTTCTGCCCTCACAACTCTAGAATTCATCCCTGATGTTATTATGGGATGTTATGAGAAGTTTACCATGGGCACTAATTGTTGTTGGGCGTAAATTGCTGGAGATTGCTGTTGGGCGTAAATTCTTATTGTTGAAATGAATTCAACCTTCTGGCCCAATCTACACTGAACAAAAATATAAACGCAACATGTAAAGTGTTGGTACCATATTTCATGAGCTGAAATAAAATATCCCAGAAATGTCCCTTTGCCAATTTTCCTTTGCATTTCTCCTTTTCCAAGATAATCCATCCACCTGACAGGTGTGGCATATCAAGAAGCTGATTAAACAGCATGATCATTACACAGATGCACCTTGTACTGGGGACAATAAATGGCCACTCTAAAAATGTCCAGTTTTGTCACACAACACAATACCACAGATGTCTCAAGTTTTGAGGGAGTGTGCAATTAGCATGCTGACTGCAGGAATGTCCACCAGAGCTGTTGCCAAAGAATTGAATGTTCATTTCTCTACCATAAGCCACTCAAGTCTTTCGAGAGAATTTGGCAGTATGTGCGGTTGTGAGGGGGCAAGCGGTTTGCTGATGTCAACTTTGTGAACAGAGTGCCCCATGGTGGGGTTATGGTATAAGGTATAAGCTACAGACAACAAACACAGTTGCATTTTATCAATGGTCATTTGAATGCACAGAAATACCGTGACAAGATCCCGAGGCACATTTTTTTAAGGAATCTGTGACCAACAGATGTTGACTGTTGACTGTTTTCCCAGTCATGTGAAATTAATAGATTAGGGCCTTTTAAATGTATTTAAATTGCCGGATTTCCTTATATGAACTGTAACTAAAGTAACATCTTTGAAATTGTTGCAGGCTGCGTTAATATTTTTGTTCAGTATAATAACATCGTATGCGAGCCTACGACCGAGAAAAATCCACCCAGTCTTAGATCTCTCTTGATGTAGTGTTGTAGTGTATCTATCTAGTCGTGATGTGTGTTTTGTCCTATTTTTTTTGTTTTATCCCCGCCCCAAGCCCCCGTCCCCTTTTGCCTTTTTATAGGCTGACATTGTAAAAAATAATTTGTTCTTAACTGACTTGCCTAGTTAAATAAAACAAATCAAAAATCCACCCGCGCCGTCACAACACAAGGAACGTGGTCAGCAACGGGTCGTCACTAGTTACCACAGCCACAAAGAACCACCCCGCCTATTTCTACAATATGTCTTCTTGAAATTAGATTTGAATCCTAACCATATCATTTACCCTAACCTTAAATACACTGCTAACCTTATGCCTAATCCTAACCTTAAATGAAGACCAAAAAGCACATTACATTTTTTATTTTATTTTTAACAACAACCAATTTTGACTTTATGGCTATGCTATCTAGTGGAAACCTTCCAAGTGGTGCCAGGGCAGGTAGCGATTGGACCATCTGGATGTCTATCGCTTTTTTTGTGTGTGCGGGCGGGGGGGTCAGTTATATACAGATGCTGGGTCAGTTATATACAGTCATTGGTTTGAAGCAGTTTGCGAATATATCCAATTATTGAAGGGTAAATCAGTGGTAGCCTATTTAATTGAACTGTGGAAGGCTGGAATTTATTTTCGAAGTTAGCAACGACACCAGTATCTTAAAGATGAACCGCCGCGTAAATTATCGCTCCATTTTGCCTTTACGCCAAGAACTTTACTGATAGGCTACATTTAGCGCCATACGGTGTTTTTATTGGATATATGCTATATTTTCTATTTTGGTCTGGATATCGAATCATACGGTGATTTGAATACAGCCAACTGCAGGATCAACCGTTTGTTGATAAACACGAATCCTTTCTCATACAGGACCACCTCCGGTGCATTGATGCACCCGTTTCAGTGGTTTAACGGTGAGCGTTAATTTTTCTCTCTGATGTTGACCGAAATTGTATGTGTTAAATGCGAAGGACTATTCGACTCTTATTTCAAGGGTTATTGGACTATAAAATAAAAACAACTTCATTTATTATATTTGGTTGATATTTTTAATTTGGCAAGAATGAAGGAGATTAAATACATAAATATTTTTTTGCAATACAAGGTATGGTCGTTTTCTTTAATTGTATTAGCCTACAGTTGAATATATTTGTGCCACTATGGCTTTCAAGTGGGATTGGTTAAATTTAAATGGCAATATTGAAACTGGTAGTCTAGGCTATCAATCCATTATTTATTCACACAGTCATATTCTATTTATTCAGTGCTCTTGCTATCAACGTTTATTGACTATAGGGGATCCACTGAAACTGGGCTTGACCTGTATTGCTATTTCAATAATTCATCCCTTCATTATTTGTCATGTAATCTCATTGCTTTCTTATTGCTGCTTGATGTTCCTTGTTCATGATTCTTACCATCCTCTGCAACTTTCATGTAATTTCATTGATTCTCTTAGAAAGAGCTATGGTGAACTTCAAAGTGGTGTGGTTGGAGAATGAAGGTGTTTAGAATTCACAACATTTCTTCATTCTCTTAATGGTCCAGTGTTTGGCTAGTTCGAGTATTTCTACCTTTTTTTTTTTTTACATTACTTTTGCAGCACACTAATTTTTGAATTTATAAACTATGAATATAGATTGGAGTGCACATGTTATTCTGAGATATCTTGGGCTGAATATCATGCCTAGATCTATAAAATATATGCAGCCACTGTTTGACAAAAATGGACGTTTGGAAGATGTTTAAAAATAAAATAAACATGTTTCTGATATTAAAGGCTCCATCAGGCTGCAGACCAAGACAAGGTATGCCAGACCGTTTGGCCTCCTCTGAATGTCATGCCAAACACTCCTCACAATATCAGTGTTGTTTCCCATGGCCTTGACACAACCTTTCGTGACATTTAGTGATGATTGAATTTGAGGAGGAGAATCTCCACACTCAGCCAATACCAGGATCTATTACTATATCTTTAGGTCACAATACAGAGGTGATTTGTATTCCTGGAGAGTTACTGTATATCTCTATAGCCATAATAACACGACAATGACAAAGGAGCTGGAAGTGGAACCAGACTGACAACCAGGCAAGTATATCCTCATTCTGTAGGTCAGGAGATTGGAATTCCATGCAACTACAGGAGGCCTACAAAATGTTACCTGCTGTGGCCAGGAACGATAGGATACAGAAAAAACATATGCTATTAAATTGGCTGATACCACATTACATGTATCTACTAGTATTTGGCATCACTAAATGCCATCTATGGCAGTATACAGCTGGTTTTGAAATCCTAACTTGCTCCCCAAATTAGAAAACTTATGATCAGAGGATTTTTAAGAGCAGGTGCAGAGGGTGGACCTTCAGCAACCCTCATGGCTGGGCTAGATAAGTGGTTGTTTCTAGTGTCTTACATGTACTGTACACAGACTGATCTGCGTGTGGTTCTCATCTTTTATTTTTCTTGAAAGCACAGATGAATGTTTGTGCTCATGTGAGCTGATTAATATTTGATTGAAGCTCTGTCTGTAAAAGGAGGCAGCAGTAAAAGCCTTGTGTGAGTGTAGTCCTCAAACCTCTCCTTAAATCTGCAAAAGTCATTACTACCCACTACCCAAGCCTTTACCTTTCATGAAAATGTTAATGGCTCATTGAGAAATCAGCTCTGTTCTAGAATGAGAACATTAGTGCCACAGTTTTAGATTTACAATGTTAGGAGCAGTTCTGGACTGAGAATGTTAGAGCAGGGGAACGGTTTTAGAATGTGACTGTCAGAACAGGAGAACAGTTCTAGATTCAGAATATATAACAGCAGGAGAACAGTTATGCATTCAGAATGTTAAAGCAGGGTTTTCTATGCATCATCTGGCTCTGGTGCCATGGCAACGGGGGTCCCTCTGGAGAGTGCCAATATAGGTCATTGGTCATGGGGGGGCTCCTCTCACAGTCAGTTAGCTAGTGCACACACACACACAGAGACATTCATGTACGACCCACATTTGAGTCTGAGTGCAGAGGCATTACAGGTGATATGTTTCATCAACTGTGAACAGATATGAATACACAGACAAGGACTCTCTCTCTCTCTCAATGAGACTGTGAAGAGCTTTCTCTCTCTTTACCTCTTTTTCTCTCTTTACTTTAGCCCCCCCTCATGAAACAACCTCTGTTACACACACACACACACACACACACACACACACTCACACTCACACGCACACTCACACACACACTCACACACACACAGAGGGCCATGTCTAATAGACGTCCCCTTAACAGAGGAATAAGATTGCTGGGTGAGTCACCTTGTGTGTGTTCAGAACTAGACCAACATATAATTATTGTTATCCAGTTTACCACTGTTCTCTATGATTCTCCACTCTCCTTTTGACATGTCCAGATATGATGAGAATGGTATAACCACACAGAAACAGTGTCACGACACCAACCAAAAACAAAGAGACAATCAACCTGGTCTCATTCAAGACAGTAACCCTAATCCACCTAGAGTTCAGCTGTAGAGGAGTGTGTAGCTGGTGTGTGTGTGTGTCACTGGCATATTGCAAGAAAAACATTGATGACAGTAAATCTCAGTGAGATAAAAATAATGGTGTTCCAAAATTCCATCTAGACACCGTTTCCCTAGTACCTCGGCCTAAACATCAGCGTCACAGGTAACTTCCACAAAGCTGTGAACGTTCTGAGAGACAAGGCAAGAAGCGCCTTCTATGCCATCAAAAAGTACATAAAATTCAACATACCAATTAGGATCTGGCAAAAAATACTTGAATCAGTTATAGAACCCATTGCCATTTATGGTTGTGAGGTTTGGGGTCCACTCACCAACCAAGAATTCACAAAATGGGACAAACTCCAAATTGAGACTGCATGCAGAATTCTGCAAAATATCCTCTCTGTACAACGTAAAACACCAAGTAATGCATGGAGAGCAGAATTCGGCATATGATCAAAATGCAGAAAAGAGCCGTTAAATTCTACAACCACCTAAAATGAAGCGATTCCCAAACCTTCCATAACAAAGCCATCACCTACAGATGAACCCGGAGAAGAGTCCCCTAAGCAAGCAGGTCATGGGACTCTGTTCACAAACACAAACAGAACCCCAGGACAACAACACAATTAGACTCAACCAAATCATGAGAAAACAAAAAGATCATTACTTGACACATTGGAAAGAATTAACAAAAAAACATAGCAAACTAGAACGCTATCTGGCCCTAAACAGAGACTGCACTGTGGCAGAATACCTGACCACTGTGACTGGCCCAAACTTAAGGAAAGCTTTGACTATGTTCAGACTCAGTGAGCATAGTCTTGTTATTGAGAAAGACCGCCGTAGGCAGACATGGCTCTCAAGAGATGACAGGCTATGTGCACACTGCCCATAAAATGAGGTGGAAACTGAGCTGCACTTCCTAATCTCCTGCCAAATGTATGACCATTTTACAGACTCATATTTCCCTCAGATTACAGACCCACAAATAATTAAACAACAAATCCAATTTTGATAGACTCCCATATCTATTGGGTGAAACACCACAGTGTGCCATCACAGCAGCAATATTTGTGACCGGTTGCCATAAGAGAAGGGCAACCAGTGAAGAACAAACACTATTGTAAATACAACCTATATTTATGTTTATATATTTTCCCTTTTGTACTTTAACTATTTGCACATTATATGATATTTGAAATATCTTTTATTTTTTTTAAACTTTTGTGAGTGTAATGTTTACTGTTCATTTTTATTGTTTATTTCACATTAGTTTTTTTTATCTACTTCACTTGCTTTGGCAATGTTAACATATGTTTCCCATGCCAATAAAGCCTCTTAAATTGAATTGAGAGAGAGAGCGCTTACTTTGTTTTCTTTCGTTGATGAGTTATTATAAATACATCAGAGGTCAATGAATTAACAGTCTGTCTCATGGAACAATATCTCTGATTTAATTAAAATGCCACCAAAAACTTTCTGTGAATTGAAATGGCTCTAGTTCAAACTTGCAGTAGGGTTCATTTGACCTGGCTCACACAAAGACCTCTCTGTCAGCCTACCCGTGTCTCATTAATTCTCCACGGTCAGCCTTCCTCGCTCCCCCACAGTTCCTCTCCCTGTCCCGGTTCTATCTCCCCCCCCTGACCTTAAACTGATCATCGACCGACTTGAATGCTTTAGTGATAATGTGGTCTAATAGACACACAGATGGGCTACAGACAACACACCCACGTGGGCGGACAAACCCTCTCTGCGTGGATTTCATTGGTGAATATATGCGCATAAAAATAGAATCAAATGATCTCATAGTTCTATTTCTATGTAGATGCGTGTCTTTGATGTGTAAGTAGCAATTTAGGGGGAACAGCCAGAGTAGTCCCTCAACCCTGCCGTTAACAGGCAAGCACACTACATCCTGAAACAGAAAGGTCTTGGCAGAAGCATTAGTACACTTCTCTGTCCTATTCAACAACTCATGTCCACCAGCCTTGGAATTGGACATTCTCTTTGTCTCCTTGGCCGGTTCTTCTGAGTTGATTTAATTTAAATGCAGTTGACCAACACCTTTCAGGACCTTGTATGTTTTATCGGAGTATTCCCTTGTTTGTCTTTCTCAATCAAGGCTTCCTGCAGACATCAAGTCATTTTTCCCAAACAATGCTGCCAAATAGAGGACTCTATTGTCCTGAGAAATGTAAACCACTTTAAATTGATATGAAGTAAAGGCCCTGATGTGTAAAACACTTCTCTGTGTTTGATGAAAGAGTGTCTTTGTGGATATTTTGGGAAGGCGTAGAAACATCAAAAGCTACATGACGTCATTCATGTCTTCCAAGACATTGTGCATTATTTATAAATCAGTTAGTCAGATCTTATCTATATTCTCCTATTAATATGGTTTATTTTATTGCAAAACAAGAAAGGAATTTAAATTAATTGAACAGCTTAAATTGCTTTGTCAACAATGCCATTATGTCTTATTTTCTCAGTTTTATCAAACAATTAGTTCTGTTGTAAGTCTTAGAAATCAGGATATGCCTTGTATGATGTCGACTAGTTGCCTAGATACCGTTGTGTTGTGTACCATTGTCTTGGAGCAGCGATGGAGCCATGTTCTTTAATAGAATGGAGATTGCATGGTCTTTCATGGAGCAGCGACGCCATGGTCGTTGTACTTTCTTTGAGAGAGAGTGAGGTATAGACAGAGCTGTGTGTGTGGTCTGTGTGTGCGTGCTTACGTCTGTATCAGAGGTGGACACAGCTACAGCACTGGCAACCCTGACCCTCAGCTGTGATGGCAGTGTGTGTGTGTTAGTGTGTGTCTATAGTCTAAACCCTATATTTATGACCTTTTAGCGTGCCTCTGTGCTCTCAAAATTGTACTTGTTGCCTCTGCAGGATGCCTCTTAATTCTCAGCACTGTGAGGGTGCTGAGTGTGTCAGATTATAACTGTGTGCTTCATCCCTCTAGGGTGTTTATTTGTTTCTAACACGGTACACTGTGCATGTGTACTTATCATCTGTGGAGGATGCCTCTTTAACACTATTCTTGTCCCAATGGTGTTTCTATGGTCATAACACTACACTTGTCCCCTGTGTAGGGTGCTACTATGTTCTAAACACTTTTCTCGTCCCCTGTGTAGGGTGCTTCTGTGGTCTGGGACTGGTCTACTCCAACAAGTCGTGCACCATGCCTCCCATCACCTTCCAGGACCTGCCCCTCAACATCTACATGATCATCTTCGGAACAGGCATCTTCATCTTCATCCTCAGCCTCATCTTCTGCTGTTACTTCATCAGGTGAACTTTGTACAGAGTGGAATAGAATAGTGGGTCAGAGAGCCTGTTGGCTGCAGGGTAAGAGGCATCCACACAGACATGCTGTCAGAGCGGTCCACATGCTCACCTCTGTGATACCTTTTCCTGTTGAGAGAGAGAGAGCTGACATTTCCTTCTGTTGACAATGAACTCTCTGATAAGCTGAGGGGACAACTGTGAGGAAACGAGGCGGCAGGAAGCTGCCTGCCACAGTGTGAGGACAGACTTCACTGGAGCTAGGGGAGTGGGGTTCAACGTAACACCCTTGAGAACACCAAAACCCGATGTATATTCAAATCAAGTCAACATTTATTTGTCACATACACATGGTTAGCAGATGTTAATGAGAATGTAGCGAAATGCTTGTGCTTCTAGTTCCGACAATGCAGTAATAACCAACGAGTAATCTAACCTAACAATTTCACAACAGCTGTACATGTGACTTAAGTGTGTAGCAGTATTGTATTTTCTGTATTGTTATATGGTGGTAGGCTAAAGTATACAGTACCAGTCAAAGGTTTGGACACACCGACTCATTCAAGGTTTTTTTTCTTTATTTGTACTATTTTCTACATTGTAGAATAATCGTGAAGACATCAGAACTATGAAATAACACATATGGAATCACGTAGTATTAAACAAATCAAAATATAAACTCAGCTAAATCAGCTAAATCCCCTTTTTACATCCCTTTTTCAGGACCCCCCCGTCTTTCAAAGATAATTCATAAAAATCCAAATAACTTCACAGATCTTCATTGTAAAGGGTTTAAACACTGTTTCCCATGCTTGTTCAATGAACCATAAACAATTAATGAACATGCACCTGTGAAACGGTCGTTAAGACACTAACAGTTTACAGACGGAAGGAAATTAAGGTCATAGTTATGAAAACATCGGACACTAAAGAGGCCTTTCTACTGACTCTGAAAAACAGCAAAAAAAAGATGCCCAGGGACCCTGCTCATCTGCGTGAACGTGCCTTACGCTTGCTGTAAGGAGGCATGAGGAATGCAGAAAAAATGGCAATGTCTGTACTGTGAGACGCCTAAGACAGCGCTACAGGGAGACAGGACAGTGGCATACCTCGCAGTGGCATACCACGTGTAACAACACCTGCGCAGGATCGGTACATCTGAACATCACACCTGCGGGATAGATACAGGATGACAACAACAACTGCCCGAGTTACACCAGGAATGCACAATCCCTCCATCAGTGCTTAGACTGTTCTCAATAGGCTGAGAGAGGCTGGACTGAGGGCTTGTAGGACTGTTGTAAGGCAGGTCCTCACCAGACATCACCGGCAACGTTATTGCCTATGGGCACAAACCCACCGTCGCTGGACCAGACAGAACTGGCAAAAAGTGCTCTTCACTGTCGAGTCACGGTTTTGTCTCACCAGGGGTGATGGTCGGATTCACGTTTATCGTTGAAGGAATGAGCATTACACAGAGGCCTGTACTCTGGAACGGGATCGATTTGGAGGTGGAGGGTCCGTCGTGGTCTGGGGCGGTGTGTCACAGCATCATCGGACTGAGCTTGTTGTCATTGCAGGCAATCTCAACGTTGTGCGTTACAGGGAAGACATCCTCCTCCCTCATGTGGGATCTTTCCTGCAGGCTCATCCTGACATACCCTCCCGCATGAAAATGCCACCAGCCATACTGCTCGTTCTGTGCGTGATGTCCTGCAAGACAGGAATGTCAGTGTTCTGCCATGGCCAGTGAAGAGCCCGCGTCTCAATCCCATTGAGCATGTCTGGGACCTGTTGGATCGGAGGGTGAGGGCTAGGGCCATTCCCCCCAGAAATGTCTGGGAACTTGCAGGTGCCTTGGTGGAAGAGTGGGGTAACATCTCACAGCAAGAACTGGCAAATCTGGTGCAGTCCATGAGGAGGAGATGCACTGCAGTACTTAATGCAGCTGGTGGCCACACCAGATACTGACTGTTACTTTTGATTTTGACCCCCCTTTGTTCAGGGACACATTGTTCAATTTCTGTTAGTCACATGTATGTGGAACTTGTTCAGTTGATGTCTCATTTGAATCTTGTTATGTTCATACAAATATTTACACATGTTAAGTTTGCTAAAAATAAATGCAGTTGACAGTGAGAGGATGTTTCTTTTTTTGCTGAGTTTATTTTATATGAGATTCTTCAAAGTAGCCAACCTTTGCCTTGATGACACGCTGTTAGCATTCTCTCAACCAGCTTCATGAGCTAGTCTCCTGGAATGCATTTGTTAAAAGTTAATTTGTGGAATTTCTTTACTTCTTAAAGTGTTTGAGCCAATCAGTTGTGTTGTGACAAAGTAGGGGTGGTATACAAAGGATAGCCCTATATGGTAAAAGACCAAGTCCATATTATGGCAAGAACAGCTCAAATTAGCAAAGAAAAATGGCAGTCCATCATTACTTTAAGACAAGAAGGTCAGTCAATCTGGAAAATGTCAAGAACTTTGAAAGTTTCTTCAAGTGCAGTCGCAAAAACCATCAAGCGCTATGATGAAACTGGCTCTCATGAGGACCGCCACAGGAAAGGAAGACCCAGAGTTACCTCTGCTACAGAGGATAAGTTTATTAGAGTTACCAGTCTCAGAAATTGCAGTCCAAATAAATCTTCACAGAGTTCATGTAACTACACATCTCAACATCAACTGTTCATTAGAGACTGCATGAACTAGGCCTTCATGGTCCAATTGCTGCAACAACAAAAAAACGACTAAAGGACACCAGTAAGAAGAGACTTGCTTCGGCCAAGAAACACAATGGACATTAGACCGATGGAAAACTGTCCTTTGGTCTGATCTGTCGAAATTCTAGATTTTTAGTTCCAACCGCTGTGTCTTTCTGAGATGCAGAGTAGGTGAATGGATGATCTCTGCATGTGTAGTTCCCACTGTGAAGCATGGAGGAGGAGGTGTGATGGTGTGGGGGTGCTTTGCTGGTGACACTGTCCATGATTCATTTAGAATTCAAGGCACACATAACCAGCATGGCTACCACAGCATTCTGCAGCGATACGCCATCCCATCTGGTTTGCGCTTAGTGGGACTGTCATTTGTTTTTCAACAGGACAATGGCCCAAAACACCTCCAGGCTGTGTAAGGGCTTTTTGAGAGTGATGGAGTGCTGTATCAGATGACCTGGTCTCCACAATCACCCAACCTCAACCCAATTGAGATGGTTTGGCATGAGTTGGACCGCAGAGTGAAGGAAAAGCAGACAAGAAGTGCTCAGCATACAGTTGAAGTCGGGAAGTTTACATACACCTTAGCCAACTACATTTAAACTCAGTTTTTCACAATTCCTGACATTTCATCTCAGTGAACATTTCCTGTCTTAGGTCAGTTAGGATTACCACTTTATTTTAAGAATGTGAAATGTCAGAATAATAGTAGAGAGAAATGATTTATTTCAGCTTTTATTTCTTTCATCACATTTCCAGTGGGTCAGAAGTATACATTCACTCAATTCGTATTTGGTAGCATTGCCTTTAAATTGTTTAGCTTGGTCAAACGTTTTGGGTAGCCTTCCACAAACTTCCCACAATAAGTTGGATGAATTTTGGCCCATTCCTCCTGACAGGGCTGGTGAAACTGAGTCAGGTTTGTAGGCCTCCTTGCTCGCACATGCTTTTTCAGTTCTGCCCACAAATCTGCTATGGGATTGAGGTCAGGACTTTGTGATGGCCACTCCAATACCTTGACTTTGTTGTCCTTAAGCCATTTTGCTACAACTTTGGAAGTTTGCTTGGGGTAATTGTCCATTTGGAAGACCCATTTGCGACCAAGCTTTAACTTCCTGACTGATGTCTTGAGATGTTACTTCAATATATCCACATAATTCCCCTTCCTCATGAAGCCCTCTATTTTGTGAAGTGCACCAGTCCCTCCTGCAGCAAAGCACCCACACAACATGATGCTGCCACCCCCCTGCTCCACAGTTGGGATGGTGTTCTTCGACTTGCAGGCCTCCCCCTTTTTCTTCCAAACACAACGATGGTCATTATGGCCAACCAGTTCTATTTTTGTTTCATCAGAACAGAGGACATTTCTCCAAAAAGTATGATCTTTGTCCCCATGTGCAGTTGCAAACCGTAGTCTGTCTTTTTTATGGCGGTTTTGGAGCAGTGGTTTCTTCCTTGCTGAGCGGCCTTTCAGGTTATGTCGACATAGGACTCATTTTACTGTGGATATAGATACTTTTGCACTTGTTTCCTCCAGCATCTTCAGATGGTCCTTTGCTGTTGTTCTGGGATTGATTTGCAGTTTTCACACCAAAGTACGTTCATCTTTAGGAGACAGAACGCGTCTCCTTTCTAAGCGGTATGACGGCTGCGTGGTCCCATTGTGTTTAAACTTGCGTACTATTGTTTGTACAGATGAACGTGGTACCTTCAGGCGTTTGGAAATTCCTCCCAAGGATGAACCAGACTTGTGGAGGTCTACAATTATTACATTTTTTTCCCCATGATGTCAAGCAAAGAGGCACTGAGTTTGAAGTTAGGCATTGAAATACATCCACAGTTACACCTCCAATTGACTCAAATCATGTCAATTAGCCTATCACAAGCTTCTAAAGCCATGACATCATTTTCTGGAATTTTCCAAGCTGTTTAAAGGCACAGTCAACTTAGTGTATGTAAACTTCTGACCCACTGGAATTATGATACAGTGAAATAATCTGTCTGTAAACAATTGTTGGAAAAATGACTTGTCATGCGCAAAGTAATGTCCTAACTGACTTGCTGAAACTATAGTTTGTTAACAAGAAATGTATGGAGTGGTTGAAAAATGAGTTTTAATGACTCCAACCTAAGTTTAGGTTCTGACTTCAACTGTATGCGGGAACTCCTTCAAGACTGTTGGAAAAGCATTCCAGTTGAAGCCAAGAGTGTGCAAAGCTGTCATCAAGGCAAAGGGTGGCTTCTTTGAAGAATTTCAAAGCAAAACATTTTGGGGATTTGTTTAACACTTTTTGGTTACTACATGATTCCATATGTGTTATTTCATAGTTTTGATGTCTTCACTATTATTATACAATGTACAAAATAGTCAAAATAAAGAAAAACCCTGGAATGAGTAGGTGTGTCAACTTTTGACTGGTACTGTATATTCCCGCTCAATACACAATGACAGTTGCTGCTGTTAGTGTTGGGTTGGAACATAAGCCTTAGTGAAAGAGAAAGAAAAGGAAAGAAATGCATTCTCCACAGTGTCATCTGGCAATAATGATACCTGTCATCCAGCCTGAGGGTCCATTGTAATAAGCTGGGGTTCATTTAACAACAAAACAAAATAGCTCTGACTGAAAGAATCTAGGAGAAATCATATAAACCGCTTCCAGGCTAATCTCAGATAGACATGGTATTTCATTTCACTTTGTGTATTTTGTGTATGGTTGTAAATCATTTGTTGTTCTATATTCATCAGAGTAGAAAGCGAGGGAGAGAGGGTAGTCAATAGAGAAGTGGGGATATTGTCATTGTTCTGACAACTTGGTTAATATTTTTTGAGCAAGTGTGAACGATGGACTGTTTAATTAACTGCCATTTTTGAATATGAACTCCTAAGACTGCAGACAGGGTATATGATTCTCTGTATGGCCAAGTAAATATTTACCTGTAGATAACGAATCACATTGTCAAAGCCAAATTGTTTCACACACGCACACATAATGAGTGCACTGCGCTTCCCAGGCCCCTAAATAATTTTCCAACTCAAACAATGGAGAGCAGATCTCTATCACTTCGCTAACTGTGTCTCTTATGTTTTGGGGTCCTTGCTATGGCAGTTTTTGTGTGTGTGTGTGCGTGCGTGCGTGCGTGCATTTAATCTGCCCCAAAATGACAGGACATTTATATGTAGCCAAGCACTATAGTTGTTGTTTTGACCAATTTAGTGTTGTTGATGACTGATAACATTGCACCATGTAGAACAATGTGAGGATATTTGCTTTATATACATGGTGTTTTCCCAGGCCTTAAAGAATGTAGTGAACTGGGTAGACACGTGCACACGGTACAGTGAAATGGCTGCTTGCTAACTCCTCAACAACGGAGTACAATAACAATATCAATCAAGAAAAACATTCCAAATACAGAAGTAACAAGTAGAAAGAAAATGTACACCAGTAGCGGTCGGTGCTGTTTAAGATGAGGGAGGAGGATTCTTTTTTTTTTACGAGCGTGGCCTTGTTTCTGTTACAGCATATTGGATGACTGTCATTCATATTCCATTCACCCAGTTCACTGTAACATCTATAGCTTTAGGCTTCTACATGATACTCAAATTTTCCCTGTACCCGTCATGAGGTTGCTACAACCTAGCCTATGACTGAACGTTTACAAAGTAGGTGCACAGGTCGAGAGAAATTTGAGTAATCAAGGTAAGAGACATTGATACATTCAATACCACGTTGAACACTCTTGCCTGCATCTAGCTGATCTAGGGTGTAATCATTAGTCCCACAGTTGCAAATGTGAGTTTCTATTGGACAAATTCAGGTATGTTTATCCCCGTTTCCTTCCATTTGCTTCCATTTCAGAAATGTTTTTCGCCTGTCTGTGACCAGGCGAAAAAAACACTTTCCAAGCCAAACCTTCATGTCATGACTGCTAACCACTACACACAGCCTACATCATTGTCATAGTCAACATAGCTACTGGAACTAACACATTGGTAAATCAGCTACAATCGTGCAGTACTGTCAGCAAGCAGTTTACACTGGCAGGCCACAGTGGCAATAAATACCTTGACTTGGAGAAGTTCCTGTGTCGGACAGCTACAGCCAGCTAGCTAGCATAGCATCCCTTTTTGTTTGAGCCAGGTGTTTGAGTAGCCTAAACTAGCTAGCTAAATTGTGAAAGTAAAAAAATTAAAATACAACCAAATATACTGTAACTATCTTTTTTCTTTCTCTCGCTTCTTTTTCATTTTGGAAGAAACTTTTAAACAATTTTCTTTCCCTCTTTTTGAGTCAACTACTCACCATATTTTATTCACTGCAGTGCTAGCTATCTGCAGTTTATGCTTTCAGTACTAGATTAATTATCTGATCTATTGATTGGTCGGACAACATGTTACTTCATGCTGCAAGTGCTCTGATAGGTTGGAGGTCTTCCGGAAGTTGTCATAATTACTCTGTAAGTCTATGGAAGGGGATGAGAACCATGAGAATGAGAGTGGCGCAATGAACTAACATGTTATCCACCCATGTTGTCCTAGGTTTGTATTGAAGTCAGTGTACCCAGAGGAGGACAGAAGATAGCTGTCCTCCTGTTACACCATGGTGCTACCCCACAGAGTGCTGCTGAGGCTACTGTAGACCTTCATTGCAAAACAGTGTGTTTTAATCAATGATTTGGTGACGTGAATATTTTTAGTATTTTTTTATTTTTTTATTTATTTAACCAGGTAGACAAGTTGAGAACAAGTTCTCATTTACAATTGCGACCTGGCCAAGATAAAGCAAAGCAGTTCGACACATACAACAACACAGAGTTACACATGGAGTAAAATAAACATACAGTCAATAATACAGTATAAACAAATACGATGTGAGAAAATGAGGTGAGATAAGGGAGGTAAAGGCAAAAAAAGGCCATGGTGGCAAAGTAAATACAATATAGCAAGTAAAACACTGGAATGGTAGATTTGCAGTGGAAGAATGTGCAAAGTAGAAATAAAAATAATGGGGTGCAAAGGAGCAAAATAAATAAATAAATAAAATAAATACAGTAGGGAAAGAGGTAGTTGTTTGGGCTAAATTATAGGTGGGCTATGTACAGGTGCAGTAATCTGTGAGCTGCTATGACAGTTGGTGCTTAAAGCTAGTGAGTGAGGGAGATTTTTGTAGTTCGTTCCAATCATTGGCAACAGAGAACTGGAAGGAGAGGCGGCCAAAGAATGAATTGGTTTTGGGGGTGACCAGAGAGATAAACCTGCTGGAGCGCGTGCTACAGGTGGGTGATGCTATGGTGACCAGCGAGCTGAGATAAGGGGGGACTTTACCTAGCAGGGTCTTGTAGATGACATGGAGCCAGTGGGTTTGGCGACGAGTATGAAGCGAGGGCCAGCCAACGA